>NW_019416965.1:14755-26948 GCF_000390285.2 Anoplophora glabripennis | reverse complement strand
ACTAATATTTTAAATAAACAATATCAACTAATAATGTAAGAAAGTCAACATTAACATTTTAAATAAACTGATATTTGTAATCACATTAAAATAATATTACAGTAAATGCTCAAAGTTACTTTCTTGTTCTTAAACGCAAACATTAGTTCTTCGAAAATTAGAAATTATCCAATAATTGTGCATTACCTCTCATAACATTAATTTCATGTTGTATTCTTTCCCATATTCGTTTTCTCTATTTACTGAAAAGTTATTTTAAACTATGGGCTTCAACGCTCCCCAAATAAAATATTTACATGAGTTTAGGTCCGGGGATCGAGGTGGCCATTTTAAAGGGGCATTATTTCCTCTACCTATCCACCTGTTGGACCTTTAATAACCTGTAATACCTACCTGTACCCTGTAATACTTGTAACCTGTAATAACTGGTATATACTCTATTTAAGGAACTTTTTAAAAGCCAACCTCTGCCGCTAAACGCCTTTTATTTACTTGAGGACCCTTTCCAAAACTTGTTCCTCCAGCTGAATAATTCCGGCCGTACATTATCCACGATTTAATGTTACAGGTAAAAAACGTCCTGTTTCCCGAAGGCGCCTCTCCGTATTAGCAAATGTTTTGTGATTTGGAGTTCTTCGATTATGAAATCTTTCAGCATATGTTCGAACAGTAGCACAACAATTTCCTTCACAATAACCCAAAACTACTAACATATCAGTTTGTTCAGCAAAAGTATGAATTTCAATAAAAAACAAAGTAAGCTAAAATTAAATCACAGGTAGCTTGACACAGAACCTTTTAATTATTGTTATGAATTTGTTTCTCTGTTATATGGCACCTCGTACTAGAATGTTTTATTTATCTTAAACTGATTTTATATTATTTAATGTGTAAAAAATGCCAATTTTACTCGAAATCCATAAACGATATCGAAATTTTGTAAGTCGCAAAAAATCTTCTAAAATAGTGCTTATTTTTTAAAATATAATTCTGTCGTCATTGGCCCAATTTGTACGATATTTTTTTACAAGAATGATAAGAGGTTTTGAGACCATACTAAAGCTTTCCAACTTTATTACAAATTATTTATAACCTTTAGTAAAAACTAAAACGGTATTGTAAAATAAAATGAGTGGTAATTCTTAAGCGAAATAATGAATTCTTTTCAAATGCTTATTAAATAAAGCTTATTATTAATTAATAAGGTGTTCAAACAAACCACCTGCTTAAGCTTCACAATTCTGTCGTAAAATTCTTGACGAACATTTGACAAAATTTCAGGAGTAACTGATCCTAAAATATTTCTAATTTTAAGCCGTAGTTCGTCCAAATTTGCAGGTGTTTCGTGTCGATGTTTGTAGAGAAGTTGCGTTAAATGAGCCCACAAAAAGAAGTCGCAGGGTGTCAGATCTGGAGATCGAGGACAAAAAAAATCATCTTGTTTTCCTATTCTCTAATGTCATCAATTTTTATTCGATGATCATTTCCGCAGGTCTGTGATATAGGTGAATGCTTTGTCGTGGCCTTGAAGCTTGAGCTCTAGATGAATATTGATTGATTTTCAATTAAGTCAACATTCATCCAGAGGGACTAAGATTCACAGATTCGCAGGTTCCCAGAATAAAAAACCTAGAATGGAAGGTTCCAGAAGAAGGAAATCTGCATGACAGGGTCTCAAGTGCCCAGAAGAGTCAGGAGCAGAAGTGGACAATAGGGCTTCTACCGGTCCTCATCAAGCAACCGCAATGCATTGGAGTGATTTACCTGACCTCTAATGTACCTAGCCAATACAACAAGGCATCACAAGGATTGTCTGAATCCAATAGATAGGTTTTACTTTATATGTGGTAAGTATACTTTCAACAAATCTCTTCTGAATATAACTCAACGAATTCGAGAAATTTACAGAAACTGTTTTATAATTCCAGCTAAGACGTTTCACACAAACGGATTCCAAGTTACATTTGAAATATGCATTGATCGATGCATCAATCTTTTAATCTATTTATTTACGGATATGTTTATCGATTGATCTATTTACTTATTGATTTATTTGATGATTCTTTCATTTATTTGGTAATGTATGCATGGTTATCACCTACCTTTATTTATTGATGGCATAATCTATTTCTTGATTTATTCACTGATTGTTTTATTCACGTCTATTGATGGTTTTTTTGACCGTCACTGGTCCATCACTTGACAGTATAATGATATTTGACAGACACATCATCGATGCAACGACATCAGATCACTCATCAGAAGCTTGAATAACCCACAAACAATGAGTTCCTTCATGAACTGCAGAATGCTTGATCTATCAATATACACTCTATATTCATAGTCCATTGACATTCAATTGACAATTGATAATCCATAGCTTGGAAATCTGTACCTCAACCATTCATACGTAGTCTCTTATGTCAAAAACTTTGAAAATCAGAATTCTGTTCACATCACACAAATCTTGATGAGTGGACTGAGGTTACCTAAAAAATGTCAGAAAACACGAAATATCGCGCATTTGGAGGTGATTTGTGAAAAACCCTCGTGTCAAAATTTTTTCTATCCCTGAAATTCGTTTTCAGAACATCAAAAAACTGGGTTTGATCGAAACTCGTTTTTTTTTGCCGGCATGAGTTATTCTTTCCACGCATGGTAGAAAATAAGTTGACAAAACTAGTTTATTTAAAATATTTTGAATAAACTTTTTTATTTGTTTACTTGCACGTACATTATTTGAGGGTACATCTTAGGTATTCGATTTATAGGTACTTTGTGTGTTTGAAATATCACTGGTATGAGGATTAATTATATCGCGGTGTTGGCAGACAACATATGGGATTGAGTTCACATAACAATAACGACAATAATTTGACGTTAATTGTTTATATTCTACATGTTGATAATCTATTAATCATACGTGTGTGTTATTTGTTAATGGTTATGTTATAGCTCAATAACTTTGGTGTAATTTGAACGTACATAAATTATTTATTGGTACCACGTACATTTAGTTCTATTAAAAAAAAAAAAACATGTTCTTTACTATATAATTAATTAATATCGATCTATGAGGGAGGATTTAAATAAAGTTATCTACAACATTTAAAGTATCAGAGGCAATTGCGTATTGTAAACCAATAAGGAGATACTTAAAAGTTATTTTTTTTATTTAACGAATTATGCGTTTCAATAATAATAATAACCTATTTTAATAATAATCTTGTCATAATATATATTGAGATGAAATCATAGTATTGAGAGCAATTTAAAACTTAAATTAAAATTCTACTTAAATACAACACGGTAAAGAGAACGGTTGAAATAATTGTTATAAAACTAAGAAAAATATTTGATAAAAAAATTGTTAGTATTAAATAAGAATTATGAATCATTAGCAGAGAGTCGGATTACTAGAACAGAAAAAATTTCAAGAATTCAAGTATAAAGAATATTATCATTTTGGTCAAATAGAGTACATGCCAAAGATGTTATTAGAAAAACATAATTAAAATTAATTAGAAATCGTAAGTGACATATATCAAACAAAAGCTAAAATTTCATAGCTTTATTAAATAGTTGTAATATGAGTTAGAAAAATAAGTAGTAAAATTTATAAATCAATAAGATGAAAATGTCAGGTAAATGTCAAGGCATAAAATAGTACATATAAAAGTCAAATAAAATTATAGAAATAAGAAATATTTTGTAACATAATTTAAAATATTTGTAAAGAAACTAGAATAGGTTTGTAAATTTGTAAAGTATAAAGTGAAGTGACGTGAAGTGTAAAAAGAAAACGGCATTTAAAAAGAAAAGAGTGGAAAGACGAGGAGTCCAGAACAATATCTAGGCAGAGTATACGCAGGAAGCCAGTCGACAATTGATCAAGCAGTAAGACATACAGAAAACTACCTTTCCTTGTCGTTTTTGTGCACAAAGTAGACCAAAAATCGTATACGAAATAGCTAGCTAACATAGATTGAAAAGTACAATAAAAAGGGTAGAAGACAAAATTTTTATATATTTAAAATTTTTCATATCAAATAAATTTAATTTCACTATCTAAATCATCATCAAAATTTGGCCATTCTTTTTTTAAATTTATAGATATTAATATTAGAAATAAGTAGTAACACATTGTATAAGAAATTATATGATAAAAATTTAAATTTTACAGTGCAGGCAACCAATAATACAGAAAATCAATTAAAGTAACTAGTGTTAGAATCGCATTAAAAATTGTTTATTTTAACTTGACATGTTGGTAGTATAGACTGATTTGTAACCAAAGGTTCCTAATGAATGGCAGGGCAACGGGGCCACAGTTTGGGTGAGAAGTGTTGATAGAGTACTGGATAGGGGTTTTAAGGGACAGATAGGTTTTGAGCTGCGTAGTGCGCGGTTGAATGTTATATTTTGTTCCGAGTTGTATTAATATTGTCGGTGATTAAAAACCGTATTGTATTTAATTGACTTGGTTTTATTTGTTTCAATCATTGGCTCTAACACTAGGTACATCGAGATAAAGTCAATGTTCAATGTGTTAGAAATATTGTAGGAGATTTTAAAATATTCTCTAACTGTGTTTGACATTCCATATTGGATTTTTATTGCTATATATAGGAGCACTTTCTCTTTTTTTTTAATGTCGGTAAATCTATTAGAATACTATGAAACATTTCCATTTCCATTTTGTAATAATTTAGGCAAAATGTACCAAACTTCTACTAAGTACAGTTTTTCTCGATTCCAAATAAAACGAATTGATGTAGATAACAGTATACCCAAGAGCAACAAATAATTAATAGTCCTTTTAAATATTTCTTATTTGCTTTATTTTTTTCCTTAGCTTTGTTGGAAACTATTTCATTTGACAATATATAAATTATTGTAGTGCTGAATTATTACTACGGATTCATTAAAGAAAACTTTGTAAAACTCCTAAACAAATGCTTCACTTGAATTTTTATTGATTTTACTAAACATATTTTAAACAAATCACAAAAACTACAGTTTTTTACCATTTTCCTAATTAAGTGTTTATAGCGACGGTACTGAGGTACAGAAATACAATAAGCTAAGTGCGGTTGTTCATCCAAATGATGACTATGCATTATGCAGCTTCAAGTCCTCCATCTGCATTAAATATTACTAAAACTTTCGGTGAGTGAGAACAAACCATTTCCATTGTGCGTCCATATTTGTATTAACATACGGGACAAAGTTTCCAGCAAGTAATTCGTTGTTCCCTGACGTTAATTCGTTGGATCGTTAACTGCAGTTCTGAGATTTTGATGGAGATGGTACAAAATGCATTAACTAATGCTTAAACATCTTCATACTGTTTTATCTAAATCTAGTATGAGTTTTCTGAAATTAGCCTGCAATATTTTACTGGCTCGGTCTAATAAATAAAAATAAGAGAAACAATTTATATGAAAGTTTTTTCGAACTGTTAAAAAGTGAAATTTAGAAATGATATTACTTGTACGTTGCTAATCTAACCTTTAATATATAATTTTAAAATTTTAGTCAAAGGTAAGTATTTCAGACTAGGAATATTTTGAGTAAATATTGCTTCAACTTTCTTAAATCTAGCGTTTTATATTTGAATCAAATATTAATAATTTTTACAGCGAGAAGAAACACTTGTATCATTTTGAGGGTAAAATAGAAAATTGTGTCACATGCGGTAAATACATAATAGTTATTTTTGTATCTAGTGCGCGAAATGCTACTTTGGTGATCGAGAATTGAATTTATTAACGAGGCGAAGCCGAGTTAAAAAATTATTCGAGACCACCAAAGTAGTTCGCGCACGAGATGCAACAATATTTTTTCTACAAACGTCAAAATCTATCTCTTAAAAATATTATAAATAAGTAAAATGCCTAATTTATTATAGAAAATAGTGTTGAGCTGGCTTAAAATGTCTTTCCTAATCAAATTTTCACTGTTACTATGGAAACAAAGTGGCTGTTGTTGACAAAAATAATAATTATTTTAAAGTGACGTTTGTTAATATTGTAAATAATAACTAAAGTTATTGTAAAATTCTATCATTATTTTAAAAGTATTTCATTGTTATTCATTTAAAAATAAATAATAATTTGGAGTTTTGCTTCATTTTTTCAAAGACTGAAATACAAAACTCTTATTAATTTACATGCAGTGTGCGAAATACTTCGCACCCTAGTGCGCGAAGTAAGAATCCGAAAAAAAGTGTCACTTCGCATATTGTTGTCAATGCGCAAACCTTGTCATTTTTTGACGTTTGTAGAAAAAAAGCATTTTGTGAATACAACAGCACAGTTCCTGCACAATATGCATTGATAATAACTTTAACTGACTAAATTGATCATTAAAAATAATACGTTATACAATGAAAATGTTACAATCTAGTAATAATCAGTCTTTATGGAATTAATTGAACAAAATCGTTTTCATTTGTGGTTTGGATAATAAAAAATATAAATTTATGTTTTTATTTACTAAACATTGTTTTACGTCCATTTTCTAACTTAATTTTTGTAAGCAGATATTTTTCTGGCTTTTTACAATATCGTTTTGCAAATTCAATTCAACTTCAATTCAAAACTTTATATACCTAATCATTTCATTTTCCATGAAATTTTCATTTAAATTTATGGAAAATTGCATGTAAAGGTGTAGATGTAAACAGGTAGTTTTTTTTGTTGTCAATAAATTTCATACAGTAATATTGGCAGTTATAAGAGAATATGTTAGATTGAAGCTAACATATTTATTTCATGGGGTAGATCATCAGTGATCAAAAAAATTATTTGTTTAAATAAAATTTAAGCTAATAACAAAGATTTATTTAAGTTTGTGTGTACAAACTGATAAATTTGTACACATACATATAATACAGGGTGTTAAAGTTGAAAAAATATTTTCGATTTTTTTCTATATTCTAAGTATGCAAGTATGTATTGTTTTAAAAATTTGTGGTTTTATATTTTTTGAGGTGGCAAATACGAATATGCAAAGAGTGTTGGGATCACGTCTATGGGGCGCTAGTTAGTCCTATCAATGTAAAAATGTCTTAACTTTTTGTATTTTAGAACATTATTTAACGTCAGAGAAAATTTAAATAAAATGGTAAGAAAGTGCATTGAAGTACTGGTGGTTGCCTTGAGAATCTTTTATAATTAATAAAAATAATTTTCTAATTTAATTCCCGCAGAATCTCGAAAGCTTAAAATGTCTGTATCTCGAAAATAGTTGAGTTTATCGATTTGTAACAAGTATACCTTTTTTATTTAGAATTGAACGCAGTAGTTAAAAAATTCAAAATTGTAAAATACAAAAAGTTAGACATATTTTACTTTGATAGGACAGTATAACTAGCGCCCCCTAGAGGTGGCCCCAACACTGTTTGCAGATTCGTATTTGCCACCTAAAAAAACGTAAAACTAAAAATTTTTAAAACAATCGGTCCATACATATTTAAAATATACCAAAAAATCGAAAATATTTTTTCATCTTTAACACCCTGTAGAATGCAAACGAGCAACNTACCCAACTGTTTATTTAGGTCGATAGTAGAATGGTAGGTATTAAAATATACGGCGTGAAAGTCAAATTTTACCTTGAGGCCTGGCCTCAGTAGCTTCATACGACGAGCCGCCACTGATTTAGGTAGTTTAAACAGTATGCCACAAATGAATCTAAACATGCCTACTGAACAACTAGCGCAGTTGATCACGTGATTCATTTACAATTTTGTGTATAAAAACCATTACAAATATGTAAAAGTCCTATGTGAATTTCCACAATTTTTATCAGTGTATATTATTGTTTTCCTTATTTATTAAATTTAGAACAAAAATATACCAAGCCCTAAAAATAATAAACAAATCTATTTTCTTTCTTATGGATATATAATATTTTTTGTTTGAATTAATTAATTATTTTTTAACCAACCAACAGATTATTTGTTACAAAGAATTTATTTCATTTCATTTTTTTCATAGAGAACATATGGAATTTGTAGTAAAATGATTGACCTTGTTATGAGTGACTCTTTAAGTAATTTTTTCAGAATATAAAAAAGTAATTTCAGCGACATGTCTCTTTTTCTTGTTACACTTTGATGATCCAGTCCGGACCTGGATTTTTTTTTGCTGTCATACATGCATACATGAAGTATCGTATGTGCATTAACCCTACCAAATATGAACTCATTATTCCATTCCCTACCAAAGTTATGACATAAAGCAGTTTTGACCAAAAATCATATATCACCCTGTATCTCAATAAAGAATGGCCAAGAAGCTATTTCTATAGGCGATCCTAGTTACCCTAGATGTCCTCTATCTCCCATTAAGCCATGTCCCTCTCGTGATGCAACACCCTGTATAACAAAATATCTTATTCAAATAGTACAAAATAACAATCTTTTTATTTAAAAAATTCCTATGCATATCTAAGAAGTAATTTATTTATTATGAATAATTCTGTCTTAAATTTACAAAAAATTTGGTTATATTATCTGATTTATTCTAACTTCACTGGTTGTTTAAATATTGCAAAAATTATTTGGGAAAAATATGCGTTGTTCAACTAAACTAAAAAATACAAAAAATTAAATAGTGCATTAACAATTAGTTTTTCCCGTGTAGCGCTTCAGTTAAAACCACATTAAATCATGAATACAGTCTTAATTTTAATTAAATTTTACAGATTTGGGTTATTTTGTTGTAATTTTCAGATGGCTTCGATGATTTCACTGATTTGTGTAAAAAACTAAATAGCATTCTTCCTGTTAACAATAATTAACAACATGGCACCAGTATGTTAGAGAAAAATTGCTGAATCCCTTTTTGCTGTGTAACTTGTAAGTCAATTTTATTTCCAAACACTACGACCTATTGAGAATCTGCAAGATCACCGTTTTACTGTTGTAGGCCTGTCTATTTTTTTTCATCGGACAATGAAATAGTCTGTCGATTTACAAAAAAAAAATAGAGAATATAAGATTACGACACACATTAAGTTTAAGTATTAAATGTGTAAATAAATACTTTTTTATATTTTTCATAAAACTAACACAATTTTTGTAATGAATAAACCAAGACCACTTAATAAGTTTTCCAGTAATTGGTATTTAACATTTTTTTTAATCCAAAGTTATTTTCTTAGTTTTATTTCTGTAAAACGCAACAATTTCAATACCTAACTAAAATTTTCTGAAATTATTAAAAACCAAGTGATCTAAAAAGTGGCAAGCGCAACATTTTTCGAGATTACTCTTCTATGCTGAATGAAATCAGAAACAAACCGCAACAATTTATCTCTATCGTCGTCAGAGCTGTTTATGTCACTTCGGTGCATATCTGTAAATTTTATGTGCATACAGCACGTCACTTATAGCTGACAGAGACATCTAATCAGGAGATATGTATCCCATTTCTACTCGCGACATATGTCGTGCGTTTTTATTCTCGATCTCAATGGTAGACGGATCTTTAGAAGATATGAAATGCTAACATTAAAAGGGTTTTGTACAGTGCAGTTCGTTCGTGACACAAATAGAGTTTCTGTTAGTAATCAAATTTTCGTTATAACATCAAAGAGTTGGTTCAAAATCGTAATTAGCAGATGTATGAAAAAAATATGAAAACATTGGAAACCTTTTGATCCATTTCCCTGTTTTTTTTTATTAAACAAACCTAACTATTTTTGCAACTCTTTGATAATATTTTTGTGCAATGAAAAATGAATATACAAGATGGTACACGAAAGAACGCTACTCATAATATACCTATCATTTGCTTTTCTCTAGTATTATTTTAAAAACTACACACTCTGCAACTCAAATCATGTGGAATAAATATCATTCCAAAAAACTATGTCCATGCGCAGTTTGTAATAATTCCCAAAGTTCTTATGAAAATCCGATGCCCTAGGAGCATTTTGGTGAGGTATATTAAGTATTGTCTGAAATAATTTAATTCTTTTTTTATTTGAAAAAAATATACAGGGTGATTCACAAACGATGACCAAAAATGAAACCTTGGTAAATATTAAGAGGAGTCTTTCGTGTAAAATTTTACCAAGGAAAAAGATACATCGAGTTAAACTTAAATTTTTGTTTTAATTTTTTTAAATAATTTGAGAACTAGTAAGTGAAATAATTTGAAATTATGCACACATATTTAAGTAAGCATTGTCCAAAATCTGAGGGCCTTTTCTAAAATTTAGATGCTCCAGTGGCGGAGATACAGGGTATAGGTGGAATATTTTTCTAAATAAAATAGTACGCCACTGATTTATTATAACAATCATGATATTTTCGGATTCGTCTTTCAATTTTCTCTAAATTACTACTCTCTTATGTTTTTCCGAAAAAAGCCTGATATTCGAGTAAAACTTACTGAAAACACTTTTACTTAAATGATATGACAAACATTAATTATTCGGTTATTTAATCGAATGAAGAAATTAATAACATTAGTCATCATTTTAATTATTTTATTTGAGTAAATGCTCAAAAATACCTACATTTCCACGAACACAGGCTCGACATCTTTTTAGTAACGAAAATGTAATTTGCTTCAAATTTATTGTTGCTTGAATCTGATGAATAGCATTATTTATTCTTTCTTCTAACTGCTCAGGTGTATCAATTTGTTCACTGTATGCCAACCACATCACCCCACAAAAACAAATCCAGTTGGTTGAGGTCCGATGCTTTCAGTTTGAAAGATGAATCCGAAATTATCATGGTTGTTACCGTAAAGCGGTTCTATTTTAATTAGAAAAATATGCCACCGTTCTAAATTTTATGAAAAGGCTCAGATTTTGGGCAATGTTTAGATATAAACATACACATGTGTCCAATTTCAAATTATTTCCTTTACTAGTTTTTAAAATATTAAAAAAATTAAAAATATTTTTTTATTATAACACCTTGTATCTTTTTAATGCGTCCTAGATAAAATCTTTATACGAAAAACCCCTTAAAATTCACCAAAGAATACGAGGATTAATTTTTAGTCACCGTTTGTGAATCACCCTGTATAAAACCTTGCATCAAGAATTATTTTTATGACAATAGTTTTGTATAACTAATTATGTATTTTGATTTAAATTGCTATGGTTAAGTTTGACAGAAAAAGGATTTATGAGAGTGCTATTCACTTGTCGCACTTGATTTAAATTAAATTTTATTACAGTAGCAGCTACGATCTTTATAATATCTTTAGTTGAATTTTTTTATTATATCGTGAGTATTTGGATAATTTTTCATTTCGGAAAATTTCACAAAACATCGTTCTTAAAATAAAAGATAAAATTTTAAGAGAATGTTGAGCTTGACTATCCCCGTAAATAATGAGACTTTCCAGTTATATTCTTTTAATTACCGACTCCCTGTTTGATATTTATTGTTATAATTTCATGTTTTACTCGTTTTGTTTCCACATCAGAAAAAAAATATTACGATAAGTAATTTGATTGCATATTTTAACAACTTCTGGTAATATATGTCTTTTATTTTTACTTTTGCATTCGATGCGCACTGATCATGTCTTCATCCTGTACTATCAACATGAATAATAAATGATGAAATAGCCTCAATGCTTTGAATGCGAGTGAAAATAAATCGAGGGCGCTCTTAGATCAAATAAAATGTCTATGTAGGTACTTTATATATCAAAGTTCCCGCATTTCCAGTAGTTCTCGGCGCAACCTCTTAAGGAGGCATATCAGGGTCCGAGGGAAGTGAGGAGCACAGGGGGTCCCATGCTTTTCTTATGGGACTAAAACCGCTGCCAATTTGAAAAAAATAAATTCTATTGAAATTATTTGTCATAAACATTATGTATACAGGGTGTCTCATAATTAGCTGCCAACCCAGAACAGACCGAATCTATGACCAAAACTAAGTAAAAAAGTTCATATGAACATGGGTCCGGAAATGCTTCCTAAGGGCACAGGGACCCATTGAAGAGGGAGGAATGGAAATCATTTTTTTGCAATATCTCTCAATCGCGTTGTGATAAATGAATGAAATTTGGTATACACAGCTAAATTTTGATGAGCAATTTGATGGACTAATCCATTTATTTCCACAAGGTCCATTGGGGTGGGTACGGGGGGGCCCTTGGTACTTTGCGTGTGTAACTTTTTCATCTTTGACTTTTTAACAAATTGGACAGCA
>NW_019416965.1:0-13851 GCF_000390285.2 Anoplophora glabripennis | reverse complement strand
AGTTTTCTTTACTTGATTAATATAATTAGTAATACTTGAGATAAAAGCATTTGTACGGAATAACAAAGGAACATAAATATTTCTCAGCAAACTTTATATCTAAAAAATTAGTTATAGTTGCAAAACTTTTGTAACATTACTAAAATAGAGATTAAAAACAGGAACAGTGAGTAAGAATGTAATTTCTATTTTAGTAATGTTACAAAAGTTTTGCAACTATAACTAATTTTTTAGATATAAAGTTTGCTGAGAAATATTTATGTTCCTTTGTTATTCCGTACAAATGCTTTTATCTCAAGTATTACTAATTATATTAATCAAGTAAAGAAAACTGTATGTAACTCTAAATATTGCTGGGTAATGACTACGTTGTTTTTATAAACCATTAAATATATTAAAAGGATTTTATCAACTGTATTTTTTATTCCAATAAATATATCACAGTTTCCTAGTCTTTTTTAATTAATCTAGTTTTTTAAAAACAGTAAAAAAATCATCTGTTTTGGATAATTTATTGTTGATAACAATGTACATGGGATTTAGGAAAAATGTATATGTTTGAAATCAATTTCGTTTTTATCAAGTCTTTCAAATGTATTCCCTCCTTGCTGTCAGCTGAATGCGACGTTGCCACATTAATCCTCAAGTCAGACAGAAATTAAATTATTGGTTTCTGTTTCTAATTAATACAGCTGTACTATGTTCAAAACTTACATTAGTTTTACATCAAAAATAAGATAATACTGTGTACTGTCTATGGAAAAGTTTTGTTTCACAATTTCTACAATTTGTTTCTCAATTATGGGCAAAAAAAGAGCCGCACCGTCCATCTACGCCATATAAACCTATGTTAAAATGAACAACTTTCAATAACAATATCTCATAATCTAGATTCAAAAAAAAATTTTAAAAAATATGACACACTACTCACAGAGGGAGCAATGGCTAATACGCTATATAAATTTAAAGTACATCTGTGCATTTGAGTAAACCCGATATACCTCCTTAAGCGGGCTTGGAACACTGTTAATGTTTGGTTTTTATCACAGAGATACCAATCTATAATATTCTGTTATCTATGGTGTTTGACATTTATTAGTGTTAAACAACATTGAAGTCTTTTGTTCTATTGAAAACTTTTGCAGTAAGTAATAATAATAAATAAAATATAACTATATTATTTAAACTATTAACTAAACAACATTTTGTAGGAAAAAATACAAATAGTGATAAAGATAGATATGTATTGAATGTGCCAGGTATATATACAAAAAAACTTGTGTACGAGTTTCTCATGGAAAACTAATAGGAGTAGTTCATGTAAAATTTTTTTCTTAGACGCCCTGATTTCGAGATACAGTGTGTTACTTTCCAAATGGTTTTCCCTAATTATCTTTTTATTACTTATGACGGGTAAGTCCTATATTTTCGCATGTTTTTTAGGTCGGTAACTAGCTGTTTGCCTACTCTATTTATTTGCGTGCGGTAATATTACTTGACTCACGCAAATTGCCAATTAAACACGCAAAATTTAAATACTTGCACACTCGAAAATATTATTTTAAAAAAGTGACATTTAAATGACAGTTATTTATGTCAACTTAAACTAAATATGTGGACCCCACCGGAGCTTCGCTCCTGGACTCTATGTTTTCGCTGCATTCGTAATAAAAAATAGTATGTGCAATTCGTGCGGTTGTCTAAACAAAAGTATATTTGTTGAAATTCGGTAGCACGTACCATTTTCGAGAAAAATAAAGTTTCTTAGAAGAAGATAGGGGACCATTTCAGCAACTACTGTAGTATTTCTAGTTTTGGTCATTTATTTAATTGTGCAGCTGTTTTGTTATGTATGTTTCCTAATAGTTTTCTGTTCTTATCACTTTTTTTAAGCATTCATGTCCATCAACAATTCAGTCCATTCAACAATTGTTTATTTTAGTAATGGTAGTGTAGTAGTTTACAAAATCTAAAATTAGTTATTAATAGATGATTAATTACCATAATCCGTTTATTTTGATTTACTTTTATAAATGTCAGTTTACAACAAGCTAAAACTTGTGCAAAACCATACTTATCGTTATCAACTTCGACGTCACCTGTTACATGGGTGTTGTATAATAATGAAAACGTAATATTGACAGTTGGTAGAAGGAAGCGCAAAAATAAACGCTTAGGTGGGGAATTCTGGAAGGAAGCCTAAATAGTAGAAGTGAGAAAAGCGCGGGGTGAAAAGTAAGACGATCGGTGCACGGTGAAAATATATAAGTAATGAAAAATTAAAAGTGTTTAACCGGTATTAATTAGCAGGTAATATTCTTTAAGTACTTTGTTGTTAATTGTTCTATGTAATCTTATGACTGTGATGATTATAGATGTTTCATGATGATAATTCTGTGTATGTTTAGCTTTCATTGTTTTATGCTCAGGAGCGTATATAATTGTTACAATTATTATTAACGATTGCCCATTATTTATTACATATTAAAATATGTATATATTGTCGTGACTGCCCAGATATTGCAATAACAACTCCTTTGTTTCGCATCTAACTTGTTTCGTCATGATTACATTGTTCGAAAAACAACTAATAAAGCGTTTCTTGTGCTCGCTTTATGTCATACGCCTATAAGAGCCTTGTTGAATTTACTAACATTTTCGCCCTTTTAAATGGTTGTTAATGTTTTTATTGTTCTTTCTATTTGTCACATGTTTAATTTGAAGACTGTTGTATGTAAATAATAAAGTTAGGTGTATTTACTCTGCTTTTGTTTTATAAAAAAATAAACCATACTTCCCCTCTTTAAAGTTAGTAGCCAGCGCCTTCCGGTCAATTAAAACATAGGTATTCCTTATGACGATCACATATTTCTGGCTACAATTACGTTTATTTTTCTTTTTTTCGATCGAACCCGGGGTTGTTATCCTACAAACTTTAAATAAATTTTATTTTTTTAATTAATACAATGTTTTACAATTTAACTGTTTTATGTGGTAAATGGTAAAGTCCTCTTTCAATTTAATACTTTGTTAATGTACTTATGTCGCTTTATGTGAGCAAAAAAAATGCAACTTCATTTTTCTCGAAAATGGTACCTAGGGACATGTTACCGAATTTCGGCAAGTACCTTTTTTTGTAGTATGCTTTAGAGTTTACAGAACCGTTTAGAAATGTTATAAATTTTGACTTTTAACATATTTTTTTTCGATAGTACCCCTTCATTAACATCTATCGGTTACACTTCTTTTCAGAAAAAAAAAACATTTGCACATTATTCTTAACGCACAGTTGATGTTTACTCGTGTACAAATTTTAACATTTTTATCTTTAGCCGATTTAAAGATAATTAAGGATAACCAATTGGAAAGTAACAATTTCAACACACTGTGTCTCGAAAACAGGGCGTCTAAGAAAAGAAGGTTACATGAACTACCCCTATTAATTTTCCATGAGGAACTTGCACACAAGTTTTTTTGATTTATAAGAAATTTGGCGACATGAATAAAAAAGATAATGTTAAAGAAGCTTCTGATGAAGTTAACAAAATTAGTTGTTAACATTTTGCCCTCATAAATAAATGTATTAATATTCTTTAGGTTGCTTTAAAAGTATGTATATTGACCGCCTGGAAGAAAATATGGGTTGTGTCAAATCGAAATTAATAATATTCGAGACCTTTGCTATTTTCAAATTTCCAAGAATTTTATAATTATCTATAAAATTTTTGAAAAATTTTGACACTTCAGTCATCCAATTCAATTTTTCTAATTATTGAAAGTTAAATTGCTGTTTAGAATTAAGACGACCTTATAAAATAAAGAGGATACTGGAAATGCCAAGCACTACAAGCTACACCTCTTTGTGCATACCATAATTAGTAATTTTATTTTTTTAGTAAGTTTATTACATACAAAAATAATGCCTAATATATCTTTCGCTAATTAATTTATTCAAACATATCTACTTTTACAAATTAAAAGAATTAATTACTAATGCATTCCACACTCGTCTTCGATTCGGGCTACAAACTTTTCGCCATGGGACATTCCATAAATTTTCATAAATTGTATAATTACGGAATTCTTGTTTATCATATGTAATTATTATTTTACAATTATCGCAGTATGAATGTAACAAATAGATTATGAAATATTAAAAAATCAATCAAGAAGGGTTATCAATATTTACAGCCAACATATTCGAGCAAACAACTATTGTACTTGAATTAAGTTAGAGCACGTGTGTGTTATTCAAAGTTGCTTGATTGCAAACTCCAATAAGCTGCTAGCATATTAGTTTCAAAAGCCTCAGCGGCTAAACAGCAGCAAAGTTTCAAGATATTTTACTATCGGCAAATATTGTTTTGACAAAATAATCCCTGTTATGGAAAAACGTGACTTCACATATTTTGTTCGGAAACTTCTCTTGATAAACTGATTAATTTTAATATACAGGGTATTTCAGAAAACATGGGCCACCGCCCAGGGTCAGATTTCTAACCCAAAAACAAGATCAATTTTTCATATCAACACGGGTCCGATTTCGCTTCGTTCCTTAGTTACAGGGTGTCAAAGTTTTAAAATAAAATATATTTTTTCCAAAAATCTAGATTTTGACTAGAGGGGATTAAATAAAACTTGTACAACTAACTATTGACAACCGAATACACATTCCTAGGTATTATTATGTTGAACATGGATTACAGGACCGGACTTACTTGCAAGCCCTTGGATTTAATCAAAGAAAAAATTGGTTCTCCCTTGAGATGTCTAATTTATAATTACATGGGTTCAATTCTAGCTCAATTTTGATCAAAGATTGACTCTTAATATTTTTTTCATTTTCCCTCGAGTTTTCGGTATTTTAAATGTAATATTAAAATAAACAGTTATTTATTTATCTAAAACTAATTATGAATTGTAAACGTACTGTAACCTGAGGGGTTATTTCTTTAATTATCTATCTACCTTTATAATCAGTATCATAACGAGTCTGGATTTCAAAAGAGTTTACTATTTAGTTCTCGAAAGGGAGTTTAAAATTATCATTACACTTTAGTTAATACGTGGGAACTTAGAAATGTTGTAGATACGTACAGACACTACCGTATGTCGCTCATGTAGAATGTAAACCAGTGGTTGGTTGTATGGGGTGGCACTTAAGTTGGAAGAACAAGAAAACACCAAAACTTTCCAGGAAGGGTTTTAATAACAATAAAAACAAAACAAACAAACAAAATAACGACACAACGGGCTCGAACAACATTATTAATTAATTTCTTTACACGCGACAGCGTACCGAGATTCAGGGAATGCACGATCCATAGTAAAATTTGGAAGGACTTTATCCATTATTAAATTAACCCGAGACTCTAAAACTAAGGAGACTGCTCAATGTGGAACCCAAGGAAAAACTGCCTGTTTTTTTCGGAGATTTCTCCTGAATTCGACATCTCGCTTCGACACGCCCATTTCTTGGGTCCAGATGTTTATGTTCTTATCTTACTGGCGGGAACCCTGAATATCGGGACGCTTTGGCATAACTATGCCATGTTAATCGTTATCTAATTGACTGATTTTTACAATTGTCTAAATAATTTTGAGACTAAACTTACAAATAACCCTAGCCTTCCTCTAGTGACACCGTGTAGCAATACGGGGTGGATTAGTCAATCTCATTTAATCTATCCTTATAGCTTGGAAAATCCGCCAAAAAACCAGCTATTTGATCTATTATTATTTTTACCTTCTAACAACTTATTCCTGGAATTCCTACGTTTTTTGGAATGCATTTCACGCGTTATTTGAAATATCGATTTTTCTCTTCATACCAGATTCTTAACACATGGCCCCGACAGTCTAAGTGAACTTGTTAAAAAAATTTTGCTAAATTTCATAAGGCCTCGTCCGAAGGACGGCTTGTGGCGACGCTACCTACTTGAAAACTTTTCGATAAATTAGTGGTGACTGAAATATTTTACTTTTTGGCCCATCCGTTCCGAGAACTAATAAATAAATTACCACGCGTCCCGGCTTTTGTTACAGTACCTACAATAAACAACTCGACTCGATAAACATAATGTAACATTTTACAGGAAATGTTGAAAGTGTCCACCTTCAGCTCGAATACAACCCCAAATTCGTTTTTTGATGGTCTTTGTAACTCGTCGAAATATCCCTATGTCTCGGCGAATTAAAGCGAATGCGTCTGATAACGCTGCCAAAGATCTTCTATTGAAGTGACAGGAGTTTAATAAACAAGCTTTTTTACGTGTCCCGAGAGGTAGAAATCTATGAGTTTTTTCAAGCCAAAGGCTTGCAAGTAAGTCCGGTCCTGTAATTTATGTTCAACATAATAGTACCTGGGGCTGTGTATTCGGTTATAAAATAGTTAGTTGTCAAAATTTCGTTTAATTCCAAGTGGAAATCTAAATTTTTGGAAAAAAAACACTTTTTAAAACTTTGACACCCTATAGTTAAGGAACAAAGCGAAATCGGACCCATGTTGATATGAAAAAATAATTTTGTTTTTAGGTTGGGAATCTGCCCCCGAGCGTTGGCCTATGTTTTCTGAAACACTCTGTATAGTAAAAATATGTCACCAAGGAAAATCTTCATAAGTGGAATACATGGAATAAAATTAAAAATACATACGTGGAGAACTCTCTCCACATCTTCTTTTGTGATAATTCCAACCGAAGGGCAAGTTTTGGATAAGCAAAAAGATTTTCTCCAATGGTACTGTGGTGCTCGCCGAGGTAGATAATACATGTCATGGATCACCAAATTTTTGCAGCCACACTTTCATATACAATTATATAATTATATCAAAATATTCTCGAGACGTAAAGTTATCATTGTTACATTTGCATCACGTGCATCACAAGTTTAAATTTTATTTAACATGTTCGCACTTAATAACTCTAGAATGTGACTATGGCCCAATCGTGATAGGCATAATATTGGGAATTAGAATACAAAAAAATATAATTAAGATCAATGTGTCAGAAAAATACGATTACCCGACAACTTTACACGATTGAATATTATGTATTAAAAAAAGATTCAGATACAAGTTGTAGGATAACTAGAAACTAATAGAGGTTGGTGCCATTGAGTGTGGCCTTGATCTTAACTTTCAGAGTCCAAGTTCAACTTGGAAATATTAAATATAACACCCCATTTTTTATGCCAAATTTTACGTCATCAGCATTTTGGTCATTCTACAACTTTTATCTGAAATTTTATTTGATAGATAGAGCCCAATCCTAATAAGTTATTACGGGGTTCCTGTCCTTTTGGGATACCCTGTGTATTGAAAACGGCTTGAGTCATTACAACCTTAAATTTAGAATTCAGTTCATTATTATTTTATTTGGAAGACAGTAGAATTGTCATTGTACAAGGTTGTGAAGTGAGAAGAAAATACTGTATCGTAGAAGAAATATTTTTAAGGACCTTTTAAGGATATGGGACAGCCTGCAACAGACACTTCCATTGATTATTAAAAAGGAATATGTTGTAAATGGTAATTTTACCAATAAAAAACGAAATTACATCCTTAACGGCTCTAGAAGTAGACGCACATGTGGGTTCCTGGCAAATAGCCAGTGATAATGGCTAAAAAACTACACAATACGAATTCTGTACAAGTAGAAATGTCCTATCACCTTGAACTTTATTAGGAGTTTTATGGTAATGACTTCCACAACGGAGCTGCCTTTTTCACATGAGCTTCGGAACGTCTTCAGATCGGTTCTATCTACAGAGGGTACACTTTACAAATTTTAAGAAAGAAAACACCAATATTACTAAAATTATACAAAGTGTTTACAAACTTAAAATTATTTTTAAAGATAATTATATATTGCTATACTAGACTGTTACAAAAAAGTAAAAAACAATAAACACCGCAGAAGTCGAAAAGAACGACATGTAATTTTCATAGTAATCACATCGAAGACTTTCATTGTACCTTGATAGTAATTCATACCATAGTACACATTAAAGTAACAGAGACTTCAAACGAAAAATATGTTATCAAAACGTGTGAAAAATTACTTTGAAATGGCGAAATTATCATTTGTGGTAGCCACAAATTGACCACACACCGCAATCAATGTTCTGTTGATCCAAAATGACGGTTTACTTTGAGCAATTTATTTTAAAAACTATTGAAATTCAATTGTTGCAGCATTATAGAAAGAAGCAACAGATATTGCGTAATGAATTGTTCAAATGATGTGAAAATTAATTAATTACGTAATAATATATTAAAAATTAGCTTTCAAGGTTGGCCATAGGGATTTTGCACTAATGATATGTAGGTGATTTCGGTACTTTATCAATATCTAGAGACTTCACCACTTTTCGTTTTTTTTCTACTGACAGCCATTTAGCAGTAGTAAAAGCACAGGTAACAGAATTCTATTTATTTCTTTCTCTATGAGTAGAAGTTATTGTAGAACAAATAAATTGATATTTTTTTAACTTTTTTAATTATTTTATGGTAAATGTATAAATATGAATTGTCTAAACTGTGATAAAATTCGAAATAACTGCCACTAATATTTTATTTCTAATTTTTCATTTACTTCTAATTTTTCAATATTTTATTTCTACATTGTAATAAAAATTATGGTAAAATTCCTCGAACTTCCCATGGTAACCTGTTGCCACGGAATGTTCAAGTAAAATTCATGTAACATTTATCTAATATTAAATAAAACCTTTAAAATATATATTGATTATACATTAGTTTTACTGGGAATTATATATTTTTGCATTATTTGTAGCCTTATCATCCTAAAATTCGAGAATATTAGTCATTTTAAGCAATTTTTTCAGGTTAGAAAATTCTGGTGATTTACTGGGACAATTCTGACATCGGATTCGGATTCAGTGCATCAAATTACACGGGAATACATAGGTCAGACCTCGATTTTCAATCACTGTTAAATCATACCTGGATCATTGAAGCTAATTTATTAATTTTGTGGATTTTTAAGCTTTTTTTTAGGTTAGGAAGAATTTGCGACATTATGGGCCAAATGTTACATCGGATTCGTGTTCAGCGGGTTAAGACACATGAGAATATAGAGATCTGATCACTAATTTCAGCCGTTGATAAATCATACCTGGATTTTAAATGTCGATTTATCGATTTTGTAGGTTTTAAAGCATTTTTTGATTTTAGAAAATACTGGTGACTTGCTGGAGCAATTCTGACATTGGATTCAGCGGCTCAAAATACAATGTATTCTGATAATTTGAACAAGACTTTTTTTGGAGCTGCTATCTACCACAACTTACCTTAAAAAAGCACTAAACGCTAATAACAGTAGCACTATAATTTTACCTACACTAAATGAATAGGTACCGAAATTAAAACAAAAAATGATAGTTAAGAAACAACTAATTTTACCGCGAGCATTAAATATTCTGTAGAAACAAAGCCAACAACCTGACTATTAATCTGTGTTTTCCTTTCACATTCGCTGTTTGCCCTTTTTGCACCAAACCGTTTCTTTCTCAAGTGTATAAATATTTATTATTGCTAGCGGTGTCCTAACACTTTTTCCACCTAATGCAATCTAGAGCGGATAAAAGAAAAATATCTAATATTTGATAGTATCAACAAAAGAACGATCAGTTAGAGCAGACTTTGCTTCAGGTATTGCACTAAGTAGTCAACGATGTCATTTAGCTAGAATTAAATGTTTCTGCAGTTATCACATAAAAATGTTTCTACCATTTATAGACACACCCTGTACATAATCATAATTTCATGGGTTCTAAGTAAATATTTAAAAAAATATATATGGAAGTGGGAAGATTTAGGGAAGGTCAATAATTATTAAAACATTTACATTTATCCTCTGTTGAAAATACAATTCCAGTTAATTTGCGAAACTGAACATTTACGCATCTGCTCAGTATGAAATCGTTTTTAATTAATTGATTTTACACATTTAAATACAATTATGATTCAACAATCTGACGCTCTCCGTACCCATTAAAATACTCCGTTTGGCCGCATACAGAATGATCCTCGAAAATCCAGGCGCCCTAAACACGACCGTATTTTTTTTTGACTACGTGACTGCTGCAATAAGAGACAGTCGATAAGTTCACTCTACGGCCTGAATAATACATGAATTTTCCGGGGAGGGAACAGCTTACGGTCGATATTATTACATTAGTAACTTGGAGCAGTTTGAAGGGTTATCTCATATTGGTCGCGACTTTCCAAGCAGCCACCTCAATTAATTATTCTCCATTTGACTGCATTAAAGTGTTGAAGATATAATCCAACTCCCCTCGAAGAGTTCTAGGAAGATAGCGTTGTTTCACTGCAATGGAATTCATTACTCTACACTGGTACCAAAAATGGAAACATACAAAACTTTAACTGGGTCGGCTGCGAAGTTTTTATGTGAGCGAGGGGGCGGTTTATTATTATTTTGTAGGCCGTATTAAACATGAATATCCTTCAGAACCAGGCATAATGGAAACTTGAAAGATTTCTCTAACTGAGAGGTCTATCAAATATCAATCAAAGAATATTTTTTTCATCCCATCACATTCGCGGACAGGATGCCTTTATTCTTCATGCCGATATGGTAGGCAATAGTAAATCATTTTTATAATTTTCGTCATTTAACGCATGCCTTTTTAAATAATGATTCTGGAAACAAATACTCTGAAGGCAATATGCCCCATCCAGCATTGAATTTAAATCCCAATATCTAATAAGCAGCTAAGATAATTCACCAGCAGCAGCACCTGTTTCGAACTTCTCATCAGTATGCCATACGTGAAACAGTAGTTGTTTCCCATACTGAAATACTCCTAAGTTCGAAACCGGTCTGTTTCTGGTATTGTTGATCTTTGATGCTTACTAGATATTGGGGTCTGGCCCAATGTTGGAGGAGGCATGTAACCCGCAGAGTAATTGTTTGCCACAATATCATTAATTTAACAGTCCCACAAAAAAGAAAAGTTATCTGTTCCACAGATTAGACCCATGTATCCTTACGTATTTTGAAGCGCTAAATTCGAATCCTGGTCCAGAATTGCTTCATCGCCCTCCATTTTTTTAAAATCGCGAAAAACCGCCCTTAAATACAGAAAATATGGAAAATTATATTTTTCAAAACAAGAGGAAGGTCAACTTCATTTTCTGTCCCTGTTTCTTATATCTATGGGATATTAGAGACAGAAAGAATCACTATGAACAGAAAGTATGGCCGAAAAGAACAGATTTCCTTCCAAGGTTGAAAAACGTCATCCGCGAACAATTTGTTGATCCTTCAAGTATTCTGCTTCCACCTCTTCATGTTACACTTGGTCTCATGAAATAGTTTGCTAAGCTTTAGACAAAGATGGGGACTGCTTTAGGTATTTAGGAGAGAAGTTTCTGGAAATAAGTGATGTTAAACTGAAAGAAGGTAATTTCGATGGTCCTTAAATCCATACTGTGTTCAGATACGAACATTTATCATAAAAATTAATGATATTGCAAGAGCAACATGGCTAAGTTTCAAGAAAGTCACTCTGAATTTCTTGGGGAATCAGAAAAATGGGGATTACCAGAATTTAGTTGACAAATTGTTGGAGAACTTCTCATCAGTATGCCATATTGAGACAGAAGTTGTTTCCCACACTGAAGGACTACTAAGTTCCAAACCGGTCTGTTCTGGTATTGTTGATCTTTGATGCTTACTAGATATTGGGGTCTGGCCCAATGCTGGAGGAGGCATGACAACCCGCAGAGTAGTTGTTTCCTAGAATATCATTAATTACACAGTCCCACAAAAAAAGAAAATTGGTCTATTCCAAAGATTAGACTCATGTATCCTGGTGCATTTGGAGGCGTTGAAGTCGAATCCTGGTCCATAATTGCTTCAATTTTTGGCAAAAAAGAACAGATTTTCTTCCAAGGTTGAAAAACGTCATCCGCGAACAATTAGTTGATTGTTCAAATATTTTGTTTACACCTCTCCATATTAAACTTGGTCTTATGAAATAGTTTGTTAAGCTTTGAACAAATATGGCGACTGCTTTATATATTTAGGCGAAAATTTTCCAGAAATAAGTGATGTTAAACTGAAAGAGGTAATTTCAATGTTCATTAAATCCGTACTGTGTTCAGAGACGAAACGTTTATCATAAAAATGAATGATATTGGAAAAGCAACATGGCTAAATTTCAAGAAAGTCACTCAAAATTTCAAAAATCAGAAAAATGATGATAACCAGAATTTAGTTCACAAATTGTTGGAAAAATTCAAACAGTTAGTTGCCTAATGAAGTTGAAATAGCATTTACCAGACTAATCTTGACTACTTTCCAGAGAACCTAGAAACGTACAGCGAACGGTTTCACCATGATATCAATGGATCGTCGCTATCAAGGAAGGTAAGATATTAATATGATGGTACATTTCTGTTGGATGCTTAAAAGGAAAAACAAGCCAAAGCGAAAGATGTATAGATCGTTTGAAGATAAAAGAGTTCCTTACGAAACAAAAAGGAGTAAAAGAAACACGATATTCACATCTTCGAATACCCTCATCTCACTTTGAGGGCATCAAATGGTCGAGGTTCTATCTATATCTGGGAAGGAATTTTCCAGATTTTAGGGTTATTTTGCACGGTATAAAAATACTGGAAGGTGATAGAGTAATTTCAACTTCGGATTCGGCTTCAGTACGTCAATTCTCTTTTTATAATTGTTCCAAATGGGTGGTTTTTCGGCGAATTATAAAAAACGGTGATGATAGGATACACAGGTCTAGGCTTTGGGACAGCCCACTTTTCTTTTTTTGTGTGCCTGTGTTATAATTATTGCATCTACTTAACAATATCAGAAAAATATACGTAGTTCGAAAATTATTACAAATGTTTGATGGTGTTAGTTTAGTTTGCAAGCTTTCAAGGCAGTTGTAAATGGTTGATCAATTTCAGGGCCGATTGCCACGCCGATAGTTTAGATCCCTGAGTTTTTGAGATACATATCGCTCTCTTATTTAGAAGAAACTGGAGATTAAATCCTCTGGCTGATATATAATTTTTGTTCTTTGTGCTGGTCTTTGTAATTTTGCTGCTTAGTATAAAATTACTGGCAACATCGTTCCGGTTCTTGATTTGTACGTATGTCATTTTCAAATTCAAAGTAGTTCCATCACTTTTCTGTAGAACATTGACCAGTCTTCTCATTCTCACTAAAATTAAACGTATCCTGCATCTGCCTTGCGTTCCGCAACTAATTATTTCGCTCCATTGTTATTCCTTAACACTTTTGTCCCTTCAATCTCATACCAACATCCGTTTGTTCTACAGGGTGTTTCAGGATTGTATGCAAAAATTTTAAATACGAATTGGGAATCGGAAAATAAGAAAAAAGTTCATATGGACGTATGTCCGGAAACGATTCGTTAAGGAGTTACGGCCGTTTAAAAATGGCGGTCGAGTTTTAAATTTTTTTCTCAAATTTGAAAACAGATAATATCCTGAATTTATATCTATTGAGACCTACTACCTAATTGTAATAAAGAATTATAATAAATTGAATTTCATGTTACTTCTTACATTCTTATTATTTAGATAATAGGCACTCAGTTAGATTAGTCGTTGAAATACAAACAAAAATTTTATTTTATTTTTTACTCAAAAGCTATAGTCCACAGTACAGGCCCCCTCTGGAAAGTTGATTAGCACATACTTTATAACTCCTGAGGGGCTTCGTTTTGACGAGTCTACCACATTTTTCCTCTACGACTTTTCTCGATTCCTCCGCTTTTCCACTCGGAAAAGTCCAAAAACCTGGCAATTTCCCGGGGTCTTGAAAA
>NW_019416964.1:180024-182155 GCF_000390285.2 Anoplophora glabripennis | reverse complement strand
GAGAAACGTGGGTATTTAATAGGTTACTGGCGCCCTGAACTTTACAGTTCTAAATCCCGCAGGACCAGCTCCGACTGTGTGCTAGCCGACGTTTCTGCCACAACATCTTCCGGATGCGAATCCAACGAAAAGGTGGCAAACTATCCATAGGATCACTTTTGGCCCGTGACAACTTTTCATCAGAATGTCGAGAACTATAACATATCACAATTTCAGCCAAATTCCATTCATTTTGTGCCGGGTCCTTTGATCAATTATGATTATGGTTAATCAACAAGTAATTTGAGTCTAAAATGTTACCTTTATATACAAACTGAACTTTTACATTGGAATTTGTAAATAAAAGGATGAAATGTGAAATTGTCTTGAGTACACACCACGATCAGTCGCCATTTTTGACGTTTGATTGCATAATTAACCTAAAATTTGTGTTAATCTTATTACAGATATCTATTAATATCCATAAACTCTAATAAAATGAACGGGAGAAGGGAATATATAAACAATTTAGACCTATATTCTCTTGCCTCTAAAATAAAAATTGTGTACAATTTATATGATCTTATTGTATCTGTTTTTAATTTAATTTCAAATATGTGGCTGAATACAGACACGGTTTCAGATTCGAGAAATGAATTTTTACAGCGGACCAGTTCATTATTGAAAATGAAAATTTTAATATTATTTTGCTTCTTTAAGTCTTCACAAGTTAAATTATTATATGTTAAAAATAAAACAAAGTAAATTTTTTAAAGTTATTACTTTTTAACCTATCACGATATTTCACAAAAAATCTAAAGTTTTACAAATGTTACAGATTCAAATTGAGATTATTTATATCCTAAGAAATTATAGGTACATATCGTGGAAACGGAAATATTCTGGATTTAGGGGTCAAACGATTTTTTACTCTTCAGGATCGAAAAAACACAATAGATCCCGCAAATACGCCTATTACATATTGAAATTTATACTGAGATTTACTTATGTTCTAAGGAATCATACATATCACGGAAACGGAAAAATTCAGAGGCTACGAGGGTCAAACGATTGTTTTACTCTTCAGGGTTAAAACAGCCGTGGATCTCGCAAATACGACAGCTACAGGTTGAAATTTATACTGAGATTTACTTATGTCCTAAGGAATCATACATATCGTAGAAACGGAAAAATTCAGAGGCTACGAGGGTCAAACGATTTTTTTTCTCTTCAGGGTTGAAACAGCCGTGGATCTCGAAAATATGACTGCTACAGATTGAAATTTATACTGAGATTTGTATTTTTATCCTTTTACAGTTCATGTTCTGAATAAAAAATTTCACAAGTTTTTACGTAGTTTTTAGCCTTGAAAGAATTTTTTTCGGTGTTCGGAGTTAAATGGAGGAATAAAATGAAAGGAAGAGGAAAAGTTATTCTCACGGAACTTTTGACACAACATTTAATTTTAAGAAAAATAGTTTTACAAAAATATTAAAATCACATTTTGATAGATACTTAAAATTTCCAATCGCTTTTCTAACAATGACATCAATTTGTAATACAACAATAACAATAAATTTAGTCCTTTTGAAGTGAGTACAATCAATTAAACTAGAAATTTAACATTTAACCTGTTTTCTTTAAAAATCTATTTCTTGATGATAAACTTAATAGCTCTGCTTGAAGATCGTGTTCAAAGTTTGAGCACAGACAAAATAGCTATCGCCACAGACCGCTCCTGGAATAGGCCAGCAGTTTTAAATTTCCGAATTGCCGGTAGAGTACACCACCAGTAGAATTTTAGGAAGAATCAAATACAGCGGCCCGCATACCTAAGCGTATCCTAGCAACATATAAACAAGACTTTGGTAATGTTGCCAGGCGTACTTACGGATTTCTTTTGTACACTTTTTTAACAATATCTGTGTTTTGCGTTACTGCATTTACTTCAATGTGTGATGTAGGTATTGATAAAAATGTTTTTAAAGAATCAACGAATATCTATGTATGTATCATATGATATTCTGCAGTGGTGTTACAATTAAGTTATTTAATCATAATTTCGTTAATTAGCTACCTACTATTTTCATTTTTTGGTATTGAAATACTGCAGAAAATATATTTCCAAATAAACAAAATTCGTAATAATATT
>NW_019416964.1:167222-179152 GCF_000390285.2 Anoplophora glabripennis | reverse complement strand
CAGGGGTCGGCAAGTAATTTTAGGTGGGGTCCGGATACTTTTAAAAATTTTTAACGAGGTCCAGAAAAAAATTCATATTTCTTACAAATTTTCATTTAAACTCAAATTTAATCTGCATACTAACCATTAAGAACTCAAAACACTCACAATTGTAAAATACTAGAAAAAATGATAAGGTTGGCACTCAAACGTAAAAAAAAACATTTTTTAAATAATTTATTTGAGTAATTTATACTTTCAAAACATTTTTGGCGGTCCAGTATTTTACCTTCCGCGGTCCGGACCTGGACCGCGGTCCGCCAGTTGCCGACCCTTGATCTAGGGACTGAAGTGAAGTGAATCGGTATCAACTGATTCTCGTATCCGACACAGGAATGAGTAAGTGGGAGGCGCACGTATACTGGGAATCAGTTCATACGTATACCAGTATAAGAATAATTTAGTTCGCATAATGTTCGCATCACCCAGATATATTAGACAGGGCACAGAATTAAACACCAGAAGCGACAGTTCCGCTTCCCGCCAATTTTTTTTTTGAGTGCGCATGTGCGAAAATCGCCATTATTTTGTAGGTATTTAAGTTTCCTAGAAGTCCTTGGTAACTTGACAATATTGCTTTGTTCTAGAGCTTATCTTTATACAATACAATGTTGCATTATAGTTTGAAATAATTCTAAGTCCGAAATGAATACAGTTGAATTATCATATAACATACATAATTGTATTTATTTCATATAAGAAAATTTGTTTGTATTTTGTAAATTTTAATTAAATAAAAATATCGCTTAAAAAATTCACTTAATTTTTTTATTTCCAACTTCTTTTTATCAGGTTTTTGCCAGTATTAGAACTAAACAAAAAATAATCAGAACTGTCCAGGGCACAAAACGTAAATTTTTTTAGTATCATCAACACAAATTATGATTAATATTTTATTTTAATTTTCATTTATTGTTATCATCAACAATAAAAGAGTGTTATAACAAGTACGTAATGATGAATGAAATAATGAAAATAGAAGTACTTGCTATATAATAATTATATTTATCTAACAACCTGTCACTGTGCCTTATTTTATGAATGAAATATAAAATAAATTACTGAAATAAGGTATACCATAAAATTAAGAAGAATCCACACCATGTTTATGTAGGTAAATCTCTATTCAATGAATAAAAAAAAATGTATATAAACAACACAACAGCTGATTGTTGTCACTTTTAAATTTGGCGCTTCTCTATACCTACAAAATAATGGCGGAAGGTCATCGAAAATGGATACGGCGAGATCAAAGGAAAAGAGCCGGCTGTCGCTTCTGGTGCTTATATTCTGTGNATAAAAATAGAGGTATTCTTTGCTACAGTTTCTGATGATAAAATTTAAATAACTTTTGGATGAGGTTCTAATTTTGCTCTAATAAGAAGGTAAAGCTCGTCACTCTTGTTTATTGAACAAATATCTAGTTATTTCTGTACTTTAACATTTTTATTAATATTCTCCTAAGTGTACCTAGTTTCTTTTATAAAAAAAGGAAAGTGCTACTATTGTTTTGTTACTTACTAACAATTTAAAACAAATAGGGTAATTTGGCTAATTTACTTATTTTTTCTGTATTATCTGTGTTATTTAAACTATATTTTTGAGAAAAATGTAGATAGACGGAAGGGATCTTGTAGGTCTAATTAATTTTATAATAGCATGTTTAAAACGGCTTCAAGATATTAGCAAGATATACCTTTTTTAAGCAGAAAAGTTGGAGGAAAACATTTTTCCAGCCCAAAGTGAAATATACCATGGCACAAAAAAATTTTTGGCAGTTTAAATGCGTCCTAATGGTGGCTTGTGGCGCCCTCTAGAAGCTACAACGAAATCGTCTATAAATTCGAATTTCTCTTCCAAAAAAGAAACCGGATACGAAATTTCACGAAATTAGAAAGATATTGAAGAAAATGTTATTTATTTCTTCAACTTCAACACCCTGTATATCGCCAAGGAAGTACTTTAGGCAAAAATTTTATATGAAGTACACCTACTAATTTTAAGTGTTCTGCTGGCGAAATTTGTAACTTTACTTTTGTTACAGCCTGTAGTGTAACATTCAATTTTAGCGAACAATCTCCAAAGCTCTGAATTACATTTACACATTTCATAATCCGAAAAATCTTTCTGTAAATATATATTTCAATTTCAACTTTTCTTCAAATATCGAACAATTAATCACAAAACTTGGTACGAAGCTGACTCGCACTTCCGTAATGTAAAATCCCAATTTACCATTGCAGAGTTATACTGTATACTATAATTCAATTATTTCCTGGAAACACTTCTCCATAAATCAACGTTTGTCAAGTTTTCAGTAAATTTAATTTTATATCACTCGCCAGTTTTTTCAGCAGATAATTGGCCAGTAGGTATTAAAATAAAACGTTTACATATCCAATAAAATTTTAATATGATGGTACATCTATATAGCCGCACTTTATAGTAGTAATATTAATTACAATCGATTGTTATTAATTAAGCTATAAAAGTATCTATACAAGATGGGCCAAAAGTACCGGAATGGCAGGATATCTGGGAATATTCAAGGGGTAGGGTAAAAATAAAGCACTAGGGGTTTAAGTTTTTAGCCTGGCTCTTGAATTTGACCTGGACCATGACCTTCAAGGTCATATCAAGGTCACGATTTTTTTTAATGGAATCCTATAATTTTGACCCCGGAAATGGAGAGAGCGGAAAATTTTACGTTCTGATATGACCTTGAGATGACCATGAAGCAATATCGTCAAATATCAAAAGTTCCAAAGTGGCCCAATAGTACCGGAATGGCAGAATAACCCGCCAGGAAAATTGTTCTCCACAATAGTTCTAGGATTCTCGATGGGCACTAAACCGGTGACCTTGGAATTGACCTCCGCCTTGACTTCAAATTCCTTATCCTCAAGTCGTTTCAAGGTCAAGTTGGTTATTCTGTTACTCTCGATGACTACTATTGACCACCCTCGATGACTACTGTTGATCTGCCTTTTACCTTTGATGACCATTAATGACCAACTGTTCCCTTTAGTGACCTCTAATAAGCGACCGTGGCCGTATGTTGCCATCGGTGCCCACTATTGACTAACCGAGAACGTATGTTACCGGTGATCACTATTGATCAACAATGACCTTCCATTATTATTTGATATTTGACCTTGATCTTGTCCTTCATGGTCATTTCTAGGTCATATTCGAACGTAAAAATTTCCGCTCTTTCCATTTCCGGGGTCAAAATTGGGATCCTATTTAAAAAAATTCTGGTGATCTTGATATAGCCTTGAAGGTCAAGTTCAAGATCACCATCGGATAGTCTGGGAAAAATATTAAACCCCTAATACCCTACCCCTTGAGTATTCACAGATATCCTGACCACCCTGTATACTGATTTAGCTTATGATATTGCTCGTTGTATACATCAAAAATGTATTTAAGCATTAAATGAATAATCAGTTTAAAAAAGCTGTAACAAGAAACTATTAACAGCTATTAGGCTAATTCAAATAAGTTCAAAATTTGTCTAGATATGTAATCTTACAGACAATATTTCTAAAGCTGATATTGCTGGAAACAATTACTATGGTCTACATGCCCCAACTAGCATTGAATTATACCAGCAATATCCGGTAAACATATATCATGTTTAATTTATTAATAATATACAGGGTGTCCCTCATAAGAACCAACACAGTGCAGGTGCAAGTAGGGGTGTCCAAAATATTGTAATTTAACCAAACTTACCTATATACAAAGTTGCGCCCCAAAGTGGGGCCCTAAATTTCGAAAAAAAAATTAATGTCTGCAACACTTTACCGCAGAAGAACCAAATTTAGTACATGATTTAGGTTTATTACTGGTCTTTGATTATGATTTAAAGTTAATTGAAGCACTACAAGGTGCTCATTGGCGATAACTCACCCCTAAAATTGTACCGTACTTTTTTTCATTGACCGAATTCAAGAATAGCTTTCTGAAGGCGATTTTCTCAAGATATTTTTTTTTAAATAAAACGACCTTTTCAATGTTGCTGTTCGTTTTAAAAAAATACGACCACTGTAAAAGTTTTGACCGCTAAAAGGGAGAGGTAAACGGAGAAAACTATCACCCAGTATATCGATTTAACAAAAGACAAGAAACAATACGCCATAATAATGCCAAATTTTAACGCGATCGGTAAAAGGGTTATGAAGTTATTAATGAAATTAGTTTTATTTTTGACAACTTTGGGGTGGTTTTATGAAAGCTTGGGGTCGATAGAATAATTAGACTACGGAACTGAATTTAGCTCCTCAAAATACATAAGGATATAGTTTCCTAATCATCCCTAATCGTTTTCCACGATTACACCCCATCAGCATCTCATATATAGGAATTTACACAGTTTTTTTTTTTAAACACATAAAACACACCACAGAAATGAGACAACCCCCAAATCCAAAAGCCAAAGGCTTGTGCGGAAGGGGGCTACACTTGAAAAAACGGTTAGGGGTGATTTTCTCAAAATTGGTGGGTGACTGAGCAATTCCGACTTCAGATTTGAGTTCAGCACATCAAAATACATAGCAATCAGTAGGGCCTCTGTAGTTTTAGTTATAATAATCATGTTAATTAATTGATTCATTAATTAATTAATAATTGTATTTTTAAGTTGCTTGAGAACTTTAAGATATTTTTAGACATGTACCTACCTCAAAGAAATAAAAATATTAGTAACTTTTTAATACAATTAGGGCCAGCCTCTTGATAATCTTAAAATTAGTTTACTAATCTGGCAATTGGAATGAAAATGTAATACTATGTACCTATTATATTACGATTACATTATATTTGTTTTTTTTTATTATAATATAATGCAACAATTATTTAATCAGCTTTAACCATTACCAAAAGTACCCACTCTTAGTAATATAAATTAAGTTCTTAATTTCGATATTAATAAACAATGAGTTGTAATAAATACAAAATAAGATTACACGTACGTTAAAGTGTCACAAAGCTGTATAGATAATATATTTTTTAAGAAAAAATGTTGCAATCCTCAACTTATTGATACTTTAATTTACAATAAGTATAAAAATATGTATTTCAAAGCCTCGAACAATAGTCATTGACTGTAATATGTCCCGTGTTTTTTAAATAAGGAATGATTATATACATATCTATCCCATATATATTTTCGTTATTTTACTGACTGTTATATCTTTGCAAACTTGCATAGGTCCCATAATACAGAAACGCATACACTCTCGTGAAGTCTTCAAATGTTGGATATGTCAATGGAAAGGTAAAGTAAAAATTTTAGTACGTTTCTAACATCGGTAGCAAACTGAAACGGAATATAAAAACGTGACTGTAAACAAAACGTTTGTGCAAATGTCTTCCAAGACTCTTAGTAAAAAAGTTACAAGGTGGTAAATGTGCCGTCAAAAATACATTTCTTCTATATCTTTTAAATGGGTATCTCATTTTGAATTTAAGAATTTCCTATTATATTCGTGACTGGCGACTTTGAAAACCGCCGAGTAGAATTTTTCAGCCATAATCTTAAAATTTTGTATGCTATTCCGATTTTTACATCCGCCATATTGAATCCGAAAATTCCTGAATAAAAGATTCAGGAATTTTTGGATTCGAACTTCAGGTTCGTAGTCAGAAACCCCAAATACCCGCAGTAACAAAATTCAGACAAGACTGCTGATTTGCATTTTTTTGCACTAGCATTTGTTATTTGATCTTACGAGTGGAATTAGCCCCTCGTTGGGGTGGGTGTGGATTTAATTTGCATATATTTCTTTCCAATGCTCAAAATATTATTTTAAAATGTTTTCTCAAAGTATTTACAAATTGTTGCTTTTTATTATAAAGCTTTACCTTATCCTTACTATTTCACCCTATTTTGGGAAAGTTTTAGCGTTTTACTAAAAAATGGCCTGGTAAATCGGTTCTTGGCCTGCGGATTCGGACTCATGTTTCTTGTCCAGAACTTCCTTTGTTGGGCTGAGTTATCTACCCTGCCTGCATTTCCATCTCATTCAACATCAAGTGTGCTCTTTTTTTTTTACCCATGTCAAATTTGTCCAGTTGAACTTTCTTGCCTTGTCAGGCAAAATAAAATTTACAAAATAAGTTATTTAATTAAACATATTTTTCTTTTCTGTGCCAGGAATACCCAATTAAATAAAAATAGTAAATATGTTTACGAATTTTCAATAGCCCTAATTGCAACCTTTTTAATATTCCGTAAATGGAAGCATGACTATCTTTCAATCAGCATCCCCAATTCACCTCAAAATAACCAAAAACCCTACGTAAATAATTAATAACCACTACCTGCTAACCCATTCAGTCCTAAACCGAGAGGTTCGTTAAGTATTTCCACTACTATTTTACAATTTTAAATTCTAAAAAATTGGGTAATGTCCCATATACCTGATTAAATAAACATGCTCAGCAAATGCCGGGGAATTAATATTCCTTCAGCCATTATACGGTGTCTTTCACTTTGAACATCACCACCTCCGTATTTACGAATGAGGAGACAATTTCCAACTTTTTTTGCATAGAGTATTCAACGTTAGATCTCGTTGATTATTTGTAATTTCTGTCTTCATCCATATTTCATGGTATTATACATGTTTTTAAAAGAAAAACTAAAAGCTTAATAAAATTGTATGTGTCCCTAATTGAGAATCCGAAAATTTGAGTCTACGAGCTCTGTTCAGAAATTAACCAAACTTTTTGAATTACGCGCTTACGGACATATTTAGTAATATGCGGTTGGCAGCATTGCGTTGCGCATAACCTCCTCTGTAACCACATGTTCTTGGATTGTTGATATCTCATTTAGTTTTCGTGATAATGTTATTTGAGTGCAACATGTTTAAGTGTTATTGACGATTTTTGAAATACTTATGCGATTTTTTGGAACAACGATGCAACGTAAAACGTTTCAACTTTTGAAACAAGCTTACGGAGATGGTGGTCTGGGTCATACACAATGTTATTAATGGTTTTCACGATTTAAAATTGGTCGTCAATCAGTAAAAGAAGATCCTTGACCAGGAAGGCCTTCAACTTCACCTGATGACTCTGGAGACTGTCAGATAAATTGCAGAAGTTAGAATTTTAAAATTTGTTCCTCGCTTGATGATCAAACAACAGAAAAAACCAGTGTTGGCGTTTACCGCCATCCCCTTAAACAATCCGATGACGATGAAACATTCAGTCAAAAGATCATAAACTGGGTTTACGGCTAGGACATCATCACAATGGATTAGCAAAGGATCTCTACATACCAAGAAAGCACGCCAGTCTCACTGTTTTTTTCTTTTCGACTTTAATGGAATTGTGCATTTTGAATTCTTGCCTTAAGGTGAAACAGTGAACCATGTGTACTATCAAGGCGTTTTACAACGTTTACGTGAAAAATTCCGCAAAAAGGTACAAGAGTTGTGGCACCATGACAATGCGCCCACACACAGCTTTGTTAATTAGTCACTTTTGTGCCAAAAATTATATAACTGTCCTCCTTACTCGCCAGACATGGCTCCTTGCGATTTTTTCTAATTTCCGAAATTAAAATCATTGCTGAAATGACGCCGCTTGCAGACTATTGATGCCATCAATATAAATTACTACTTAATACTTTGAAGGCGACAAGGACCAATAACGTATAAAATTAACAATAAAATTTAAAAAAATAGGGTTCGGTTCTTTTCTGAATAAACTTCATATATAAAACCTATAGTTCGTCATGTTTTAGGTTAGAGTTTGGAATTTGGAGTTTGGATCGTGTTAGTACAAACCAATAAAAACAACACTCTCTTACTCGTCCCAATTATATAAAAGATGTGGGAGTAACTTTTGATCAAAAATTATCTTTTCATGAACACATACGCAATGTCTCTTCATCATCTTACAGAAGCCTTGGGTTTGTGATCAGATATTGTAGAGATTTTGCTGATCCTTCTACAATAGTAAATTTATATAATTGTTATGTAAGATCTCACCTGGAATATGCTCCAATAGTTTGGTATCCTCAGTATGCAGTCTATAAAAATAACATTCAAAGAAAATTCTTAAAATATATGCACTTCAGAACTCAAGGAATATATCCCAACATTGGATTTTCCCACAATATTCTTTTGGACATGTTTAACTGTAAGTCCTTAGAGACACGTCGAGATATGCATTATGTTGTTTTTTTGTATAAAATCATTAATTATGTGTATGATTGTCGTCAAATTTTGGATCGTTTTAACTTCCACGTGCCTCGCGCCAATCTACGCTACTCGAATATGATGTACCTCGCAATGCCTAATACTAATTTATTATTGTCATCACCAATTTATGTCATGTGTGAAAAATGCGACAGCCTCCAACATAATATGGACATTTTTTCTTGTACCATAAAGTCAATAACGAACCTATTTTAATTGGCTTTTGTTTGTTTTGTTATTCATTTTATTTTTATTATGGGCATTTTTCATTTTAGCTTGTGTATACGTATAATGTTTATTGTATTTTACTAAAGCATATTACTGTTTTATACTACTGTATTTTATTTAATGTAAAATAGTTTATTAAGTTTTATCACTTTTAAATTTATTTATAGTTTTTTTTTGTCTTCGAATTGTTTTAGCAATTGTTATTGTCATCTTTCTTTTTTTTATATCACATATTGTGTTCCCACCCATTCAGTAATTGGATATTTTCTATAGAATGGTGTATCAAATAAATAAATAAATAAAATAATAGACATGTGGACAAACTAATAAGGAAAATAGACACATTAAACAACAGCAATTAGACACATGTATAATTCAAATATACTATCATCTTTTCTTTTAAAAATACTTAGATGAATTTTCCAGTTTTTCCCTCAAGTTTTTTTTTAACACAGTAGGCCATGAAATTGAAACAGAATCAGTATAACGATGTATACATCATCTAGTATAGAGAGAAGAAAATTTAATCGAACCATCCATTCGAAAATTCGAAGACACTAATCCTAAATTATATTTAAACTGATCTGATTCAATGTTAGTCAACAACAAATAAAAAAATATGTGTTCATATAATATCCAATTTTAAAAATATATAATATCCAATTTTAAAAATATATAATAAATAAATTCTTCTAATTCTGACGAACCATTAAGCTTCAATACAATTTGATATATCGCTTTCTTAAAATTACAAGATTTAATGGTTCTATGCCTAATGCATGGCACATATGACTAAAATAATATGTCATTAGGGTAATGTTTCTCATATCATGAATTATCACATACATTATTATAATAAAAACTCTTCTACGATAACATACTGGCAGTGTCTGAATCAATGACCTCTATTAAAAATATGGACCGTAGCTATAGGTTCTAAATGTTCAACAAGTTTACTAATTACGGGCTTTTGGTATTACGATAATAATACGAAAATTAAACCATACTACGAAACTACTATGAAAAATATCAATAGTCAACTCTCAATTACCAGCTGGACTAATGTTTCCAAGATGCACATTACGCCGATTGCTAAGGAATACGCTACTCTTGCTTTTAAAACAGGCCAATTAAATCTAAATTTTTTCTTTCATTTTAGAAAATTATTAGTTACTGGCTGTTTATTAGCTATTGTTGGTGTAATTCCATACTATTTTGGCGCATATAGTCGTTATCACCCGCAATATCAGCAATTAGGAATTTTGTTGTAAAATAAGATAACTTTTTAATATTTAGATTTTTGTTATTATATAGATTATATTGTCTTCATTTGTTAAGAACTTTTAGTTTTTTTATTTTAATTGAGTTAGGTTAATACCTTTACAATAAAGTAAAAACTCACGTTATCTATAAATGAAATAAGAATATTATTTATACGGTTTTTCCTCAATTGTTTTTTCAACTCCGAACACCCTGTATCTTGAAAGTTAACCATTTCCGTATACGTTTGTATAAGATATTTATGATAATTTGTGAGTAGCATCCGTCATTAATATATTAAAATTTTAACTATCCATGGATATCGACGTTATTCAAACTTAATAATTTAATTTAATTTCCAGTTTGTTTCAGTAGAAATATTCACATCTAATTTACAATTTCATTATGAATTATTCTAAAAATAGTGTAACAATATGATGAAATTTAAAAAAAGGAATGAATTTGATGGCGTGATTTTATGATTCTATTGATTTTTTCATGATTTATTTTGGCAAATTCGTCTATATTATATCTCAATGACAATGTAATTTAGTATATCTGCAATGTAGACATTAAAAAAATCACGTATAATTTTATCCTTGCATTTTTTCGTGGTACACAAAAATTTGGAAAAAATGTATGCTAAACTATCTGTTTAGACTTGTAAATATTTAATTCGACATGGTAATTAAAACTAATTGATATCTATGCAGTTATATGCATTTCTTTGCAATTCGCGATCTTATGAACAAGACAAAAACTTACCGTTCCCATCCCAAAGATGAGACACCGTTACACTAAAATTTTCGTACAAAAAACTCATTTTGCTTTATTGCCCATATTTAGATTAGAGATAAAAGTGATAGGACTTCTTAATATCGTATCGATATGAAATATCTATACAGTTCTTTGTAATTTGCCTTAAATGATTATATAGGATAAAGGGACTATAATACGAGATTATAAAAATATACTGAAGCAGACATTTGGCGTATAAAGTTTGCCTGTATCAGGCAGCATAATTTATGGGAACTGTAAAAAGGCTGGTATCAATTTGTGTAAAATGCCCCGTAACGTAACACCGAACATGTTACATTACAGCTAGAGGAGACGGAAAATTGTACGTGTAACAAATTTAACACGCGTAAAGGCGGGTATCCATTTGTGTCAAATACCCCGTAACGTAACACCGAACATGCTACGTCACAACTACTAGTGGAGACGGAAAATTGTTGCATGGTACGTGTAACAAATTTCACACGCGTAACTAATCCGGGACGAACCATCAGTTGTCGGTTTTTAGTCGTCGCATCAAAGGAATGCACCAGTACTTTCTGTCACATGTTGAGACGGGGTTACCCTTTTGGCCGTAACGTTGCCTGTTGCACATGTGATTTTGTCTTATTTTTTATTTCGTCAGTCTTTTGTATATGGTCTGGGGTCAGTCTGTTTCCTGCAGTGACTAGGAAGAATGTGTTTTTCTGTGTTTGTGCCATGAAGTGGAGTAAAGAAAAGATTTCCGGAGATTTCCGTTTCATATTCTTCAAAATTGTATGATGAATAAAAGTATATGACGCTGCTGCTAACTGCAATTGCAGTGACGAATCCATTATTGCAGTCAGGTTCATACTGCGAGTTTATGTTCCTGTGTCGTCACGTAACCTTATATTGTTACGTTACGGAATGAATGATACGACCAAAACCACACATACTTTCGCAGCGAACCGTGTCACCTTTTGCAACAGGCCGTAACATGTTCGTTGTTACGTTACGGAGCATTGCCACAAGTGGATACCCGACTTTAGACATACACATTTAAACGAACTCACCTATTCGGATCACAGGTGGCAACGCCGAGAATCCCAGGGTACTCCAAGAAAGCACAAGCACTACAACAGCGACGGCCATTATGTTTTCCTAATTCAACCTATCACCACGAGCCGTTATCACAGCACATACATTGCCGGACTTGCATCGGAATTCAGTACATGGAAATTTATACCGTCAACAACTGGATAGATACACTTAGTTAAACATTGATTTAGGATCGGTTCGTCCACAAATATTGACGCACTTGAAGCTTGTCAGTTCGCCTAGATAGTTGTTACACGTTGCACTGTATTAATCTGAATAACCATGAGGATCCAGTCCATCTGAAAAACAAAAATGGTGTTGTTAGAGACGCAG
>NW_019416964.1:118903-166228 GCF_000390285.2 Anoplophora glabripennis | reverse complement strand
TTAAATTTCTGAAATCTTCCCTTAACTTCTAGCCTCCCTAACTCTGTTAATTGTAATAGTACAAGAAAAAGTTAAGAGGCCATTTTTATGTAGAATTGTCTGCTTTACAACTTTCATGAAAAACTTTTTTTTCTAGCTCTTACCCTTTTTGAGTTATCTTGAAAAAGCCCTTTGTTTTATCTTTTTCCACCCTTGGCCGGGGGTTGAACAAAAAATTACTCTCGCTTATTGTTATAATATACCTTAAACAAGCTCATATCAAAAATTCAGCCAAGTTGACAAAATTTCGATTTAAAGGCTTAGTTAATTGGACTAAAAAACTGCCTTCAGCTTTAAAATAAGTATTTTTGCTGTTTTATAAAATGTTCATAATAAAGGTGTACGTTGTTATTTTTTAAAACACTCTTTAGTTTTTGAATTTCAATGACCTCTGACTAGGTGAACTACATAAATGTCAATGCAGATGCGATATGACAATTGTTAATAGTCCAGTGTCTGAAGCATTTTGGCTCCCAATTTTTTCGGATGGAACGGATTGAAGTGAAATTTGAACTGTAGGGAATAGCCCAAGAAACAAGTTATTTAGTGCCGATGTGTGCTTTTTACCTTAGAGGTGGATGCCACCCCTACTGGAGCGTGGGAATTTTTTATCACGAATCGATAGAGGGACGAATTCTAAGCAAAAAATGTTCTATAAGAATTTTTTGTACGGTCAATACTTGTTGAGTTATTTACGCCTAAACATGTTCGTTTTAGCCCAAAAAATGTAAGTTTTTTACCCACTTTTCGCGAATATCTCAAAAACTACAAGAGATTGCTTTTTTATTTTTGTAGATGGTATAGAACCTGAGTTATGACTCCCAGAAGATGAAGTCAATTTCGAAGATACCTACATATAATCGAAACGTTCAAGGTCTTGTAGCGAAAGAATTAAAGGTTTTTCGAGGAAAACTTATATAACACCTATTAAAGTTCTTGAAAAGACCTTTAAATTGAGTGGCGGTAGAAGTCATTACATGAAAACTAATGAAGTAACAATCACAATAAAATGATTTGATTTTTGAGAAAAAAAATCGTTATTAAAATTAACGACATGCCGGAAAAAAAAGAATTAAACATATTTCTTCTACAATTTACTTTATTTGTGTATTAACAGTAGATTCTGGGAATTTAAACGATTTTAGAAGCCTAAATTAAAAAAAAATCATTTTGAATAAAATTTTTCAATTTTTAAAAAAATCGCCTTTTTTCAAATTTAAAAACTAACAAAGTTATAAAAAAATTATAGAATAAGGAATTGTAGGTTTTTTCTTACAGAACAATTTGCTTTTTTAATTTTTGTAGGATAAAAGTTGACTGAGTTGACCGATAGAACCTCAAAACTAAGCTCCAAGACTGCCTTTCCTGAGCCCTTTTAGCTTACAAATCTAAAAAACGAAGGGCTCGAAAGAATTGCAAATCACAGAACTCAAAGTGCTTTAAATTCCCTACAAAATGGTTTTTTGAGTAAATTTACAAAAGTTATGGTAAAAAAATTAATCGCATTTTTTCGGTAAAATTTTCGGAGCGGATAAATTACCATCATATTTGTGTAGTTTGTAGTACCTGTGAACTGATTTGAGTAAATATTTTAATAATTAATACACATACACACACGTATCTGAGTTCACATGTACATAAAAAAATATTAAGAATAAATTCAATAAAATTTAAAAAAGAGTTTTTATGAGCATGAGTTTTTACTGGAATCGAAATATCATTTTAATAGTGCAGTGGTGTTTATAACCTTATACAGTTACTTATTTCAATGTTTAGTATGGTACAATGTGTTCATTTGGCTTCAGTTTGGCATTGTTTATATTTATGTGTGTTATTATAAAAATAGAAAAATATGTATATAGATCAACTTGTCTGAGTTTGAGGCTACACTAAACTAACCAACGGCAGGTATAAAAATTACGAAAAAAAAGTTAAAAACATTTCATTTTTCCGGATGAAATTTCATAAAACCAACTTATGGTATGTGCTTCTGAAGGTCAAAGATAGCCTCCACATAAATATGACTCCCATCCAAAATTACACACTATACGTAATAGTTGTCACATAATGAAATTTTTAATTTCACTCGAAAATCATAAAAATCAATTTTTTCAAATTCGATCACCATAAAAGAGGAAAAACAATTTGTCATACTATAAACTCAAAATGTATATTTTCTGAATGACAACGAATTAATTTATTGTATACATGAAAAAGTGGGTTCCAAATAACATATTTTTCGATCCTGTATAAATATCATTTATTGGTAGTCACACATCTGTACCAAATATAGTAACTGATACTTCAACTGGTGAAAAAATTATTAAAACAAAAAAGATGAATCTTCAAAGTGATGTATCTTCGTAAGAAATCAGAATAAACTCGTGTAGATATTTTCCACCAAATTAAAGCACACTCTGTATATGAAGACGTATTAATTAATGCTCAATAATTGTCTCAGAAAATATAAGTTAACGTCAAATAGTTCAACTATTTTCATAAATAAAATTATTTCTAAGGTAGTATGTAGCATACCAAGTCAATTACATCTGCCTCTTGAAGTTGTACATTACATACGAGGTTTGATAAAAAAGTAACAGAGAAAAACGTTGTTCTTTGAGCATCTTTTTGAGGTTGGGAAATAGAAAAAAGTCGCAGGGGTCATATGGGGCATCATAATGGTGTTACGTTTGGCGAAGAACTGTTGGACATGTGTGTTCTTGTCATTTTCTCCTGATTGCCCCACGCAAATTGCACAAAACTTGTAGGTAGTACTTCTTGTTAACTGTACGATCGGACATGATGAACTATTCCATTGTAGTTGAATAAAACGGTTAGAAGGACCTTCACATTTAACCAGATCTCGCCTCATCTTCGATGCCATCTTGGCCTTCCTGACATTTGTACCATTGATAAATTCGTGGCTGTGACATAGTATCGTCGCAAAATGCCTTTTTAACATTTTGAACGCGTCGCTCACTTAATTTCGTTAAAACAAAATATCAGACAAACTCTCTGATGCAACACAGAAAATCGCCAAAAACACTGAGGTAAGTCCTGCTCATTCGCTCGCTAAACACAAAGTAAGCGTGGCAGCTTCCTAAGAATGACAGGTACGTCACTGTCAGTGCTACCAATACTAAACAAAAAAACTCGATACAAGATACAGCATGTGCAATTTGAAAATTCCCGTTGCATTTGATCAGTCCTCGTATATTATCATCAAGTTATTGTTGACCTCAATTAACAATAAAGGAATATTATGAGCTGCAAACTAATTATTAAATAAATTTTTCTTCATGACTGGCATTCCGTGGCAAATATAAGAGCATAGATACTAGACACAGACAGAAACGGGGCAATGTACTTATTAATCATATTTAATAATGGATGCTGTAGGTAATACATATTTAAATAGTACTGCTTTCATTCACATTCATTAATTATTTTGGAACATCTGATTTAATGTGTCTAATTTTACTCATAAGTAGGTAACTTAAAATTCATAACAAATTTAATACCCATCATTATCAAAAACAATGTATCTGCGGATTAAGTGGATTTACCAAATCCTTCCTCTGATCTCTTATTTCTATTGAGGCATCAGCGGAATTTAATACTAATAATATATTGTTCAAAAGATTGCATTATTATCATCTAAAGAATGTAAATTATTATTCCTAATCGACAGTATTAAATACTATTATAAATCAGTCGTCATAAATTAATTGATAAAAATGTTTAATAGAGGCGATTGCTCTGGAGGGAGAACATTCACTGTAGTTACCGTTAAAACTAATCAAAACTCAATTTTTACTTCGGAAAAATAACTACATTGCTTTCAACAAAGTTCATTTTAGTAACTGTTTTCGAGTTACCTAGTAGAAACTATATTTCGTATAACGAAATTTTACTTTTTTAAGTTTTTGTAGATGCCATGACAAGGAATAAATTTGAGTCGGGATACCAACGTACTAGTGAGAAAATTAACTGTTATTCTGATAAGAGCTTACGTTTCTGTTCAAACTGTATTAGACGCATGTAAATTGCAAAATGTTTGTTCATATGGAATCATAAAAATCATATTGGATACGATATCGTGGTACACTGAGGTTTGTTTTTTTTATACATTTACTACAGTAATGTATTCAATAAAACTTTACACAATAAAAACAAACAGTAAAAAATTATTGTTAAAACATGAGAGAAAATTTTGTACTTGAAGAGCCTTCATAAAAAATTACAAGTCACGTGACCATTAATTTTCTTTGAAAGAGTAATCTTATTTCCTTCATGTTGGCAATTAAATTTCGCTAAAATTAAAAATTATTAAAACAATAAGATCAAGATTACATTAAAACATTTATAGTTCTTTTCATACTTATAGTAGACATAAAAAATGTCAAAGCCTGCCGGTAAGTGTGATAGGGGGAGAGTAGGGCAAGACAATTTTTAAATGTCCGTAGAAAATAAATGTTATTACAGCTAATTTATTTCACAAATCATAATGCTCTTATCAGGTACACTCATCTAGATAAATTGAATTCAAAATTAATGAGAAATAAAGTGATATTTATCAATAATTACATATCTTGTCAGGTATTCAATTTATTCAATTTAAAGGTTGCTCCGCTTTACCCTAGGTGGACGGGATCTTGAATCGCCGGACGTGGGCCCTGTGTTGCCGATATGTAAAAATTTTCCCTAAATGAATAATTGATAAATTGAATGAAATTAATTTATTCAGATATTTACGTTTAAAATATTAAGTTATATTCTGAAAATATAAGAATAGGCTGAATTTGCATACATTTATTTAAAGAAAAATTACATTATTTACTTCATTCTTGAAATGTATGTTGTTCATTTTTAGTACAATACTAACTCGCCGAAACATTTGGGAACACAGCTAGGCTGGCAACAAAACAGATTCTGAACATCTCTCTAAGACGTACGCTGTTCTCAAATTCCTAATGTGAGACAGAGACAATCAACAATTAGATACGGTGAACTTATTGCTTTAAATTTCTGATAATTCAGTTTGCGCGGTACAGGGCAGGAGTTGGTGTTGCAATGCTGTCATTCTTATTTCTTAGAGTAGTGATTTTTGTGTTATTACAAGTTTTTTATTGAATAACTTTTATAATTCACTGCAATTGCTTTCAATTTACAGCCAATGTGTAGTAGTGCCTGTTGTGAATTGTTTGAAGGGAAACTTAAATATTATATTCTGTAAACTTTGCCTAAATACAACCCTGTTCTGCTATGCAGATAAGTATTTACGACCCCGTTTTTGTCGTTATCGGCAATATAAAAGAGTATTTTATTTCTACAATATATATGAAAAGAACTATATGTTTCACCGGCTGTGATTGGTGTAATTTTTTACGACATTCTATTCAACTAATCAGCGATCGCACTATCTCGAGCATAGACGTAACGGTTTGTCATTGTGCATTGTAAAAGCATCATTAATATTGGTGACGCCAAGATTTATGAATTTTTCGTTACCAGCACCAGCCCTGCAACGCTGGTTGCATCAGACCATGTGACCTATAAACATTTATTAAGGCTTTGTAGGAAATAGATGCTCCAAGCATACAGTTTCACTTCTGCTTAGGACTGTCGGTATTACTGAAAGGGGGGACAAATAATTTTTGTCAAATAACAATTGCTTATTTATGAGCTTTTGACATTCAGGATATAGGAATACCTACTTTATTAAAAATATATGTCATGTATCAAAAAAAATATATTAATTGTCCCAATATCAGTGCATATTTGAGTTGAAACAGGATAAATAGAAAGCTGATAAGTGAGAATTTATGAAAATACTTATTTATATAGCAATAATTATTTTCCTACAAAATTTACGATCCTGTATCAAGTCATGTGATCCTGTATGATTCCGCTAAAGCTTTTTGATGACAGTTTTCAATTACTCAAACGTACATTTAAACATTACACCAATAATTTTAGAAAAGTTTATTAAAAAGAAAGTTACGCTGCTGAAAATACAATACAGTACAGCCGATTTCATTTCTAATTGCATTACCAACTTATTTCGAGCTTCGCACTTTAGAGGCATTTTCGTTACTTCTCGCTATTTAAAGATTAACTGATATTGATATCACTGGGTGAGAAAGAATTTTTACTAAATCAAAAAAATATAAAAGTAAACAATGCATTTTAAAAACTAAAATAAGTCACAGTGTTTGAAATAATTCCATACGTCTTGACTGAGTCAAATCCAATCATTAAAGGAGTTTTGGATGCTAACAGTGTAACAGAAATGCTTGATTGAAAAAATAGAGCAGAATTGAATACGTATCAACATTCCGCTAAAAATACAGTTAAATTCTTATTTATTTGAATTTTCTTTAGAATAAAGTAAAACCAACTCTTTTAAAAACGGTTTGAAATTACTTAACTTGATTATTTTCGAGTAAATAAGAGCAATTTTAATTTCTCTTATTAGCAAAATTTTTTGATTAATTTGATTGCACATAATGGCCACAGTTGGTCATTAGTGGTGACCAAAAGTAAAAGGCGGTCATTGAAGATCAGTCAGTGTTCACCGAGGGTAATTGACGGTCTTGGGTGACAACAGTAATCATCGACGGTAACAGAATAACCAACTTGACCTTGAAATGACCGGAGGATAAGGAATTTTAGGTTAGAGCGGGAGTCAAATCCAAAATCGCCAGCTTAGTGCCCATCAAGAATCCTAGAACTATTGTGGAGAACATTTTTCCTGGCAAATTATTCTGCCATTCCGATACTGTTCGGCCACTTTGGNCTTGACCTTGAAATGACCGGAGGATAAGGAATTTTAGGTCAGGGTGGGAGTCAAATCCAAAATCACCAGCTTAGTGCCCATCAAGAATCCTAGAACTATTGTGGAGAACATTTTTCCTGGCAAATTATTCTGCCATTCCGATACTGTTCGGCCACTTTGGGACTTTTTCATATTTGACCTTGATCTTGATCTTCATGGTCATTTCAAGGTCATATCCAAATGTAAAATTTTCCGCTCTCTCCATTTCCGGGGTCAAAATTATGGGATCCCATTTAAAAAAATTCTTGTGACCTTGATATGACCTTGAAGGTCAGTTCCAAGTCAAATTCAAGGTCACCATCGGATAGTCAGGGAAAAATCCTAAACTCCTAGTGCTTTACTTTTACCCTACACTCTTGAATATTACCAGATATCCTGTCATTCCGATATTTTTGGCCCACACTGTATATGTACCTATATACCTACTACTTCAATAGTTTTTCTTTTTTCTGAATAATTTGTCACATTGTAAACAAAAAAATAAAATATAGTAAATTGCGAAATTTCAAAGCAAACATTAGTTTGTTAGAAAACCATTCTTCACTGATCTTTATGGAGCAGACGTTTGTTTGCCAATTTAATTATTTTTATTTTTTCATTAACAGTATGACAAGACACTTTAAAAAATAAACACTACTTGGGAAGCTTGCTACAAATAAATACATTCAGGCGGTATCCTCCTTCAAAGATAGAAAAGTAGGCTCACAGAAAAATATTTTCGTATCATAAATTCACTAGTAGGCCTTAAAAATGTGATTGCGATAAAAGAATGATACAATTGTCAATATATGTTAACAATTACATACCACCAACACTTCCAAAACTAATTTTGCTAATTTTAGTATGGTGATAACTTTTGAATTGAGGAATGCTTTAGTTCTTTATGACATATTAAGAACTAACAAATTTCTATAAGTCTAACTGGTATGAAAACATTATTTTAGTGTCAAATCTACTTTTTACCCTTGTAGTTTGGATACTTATAATCTTAGAGTATATACTACATGCAGGAAACATGTTACGGCGACAGTGTAGAGAAAGAAAGAAAGAGATAGTTTGAGTACTATCTCTCTCTCTCTCTCTCTCTCTCTCTCTCTCTCTCTCTCTCTCTCTCTCTCTCTCACGCAAGCATGTGACGCAACTCCCTCGTTATATTCAAATGAAATTAAAGGAGAGAAAGCGAGCACCTAAACTATCGCCCATCTGTCTACAGCGTCTGCACTTTTTAACACTCCATGTAGTACGAGCATTATGCTCTAAGCATATAATGCAAGTAGCTATTTTAATTTTTTTCTAAATAAAATCCAAACAAATATAAATTCAACTCACGTCGAAGTATTGGTTATCATCAAGTTCTGCAGTACTGTCCATTTAGGCTTTTCTTTCTATACCAGTTTCCTAAATTCTTCTAATCAGCCTAATTCAGCCCGTATAATGTATACTCTAAATCCTGGTTGTTCTTAAAACATTTGTACCTCTTTCCGGGATTTCGTAATATTGTGATATAATATAATTTTCGTTCTAAACCCGAATTGAATTGAACTTATCCATTGAAAACTTATACATATGAGAGAATTGTTGAATTAAACAGAGGGTTTATGACCTGCTCTTGTTACTCACTTGTAAAGTACATTCTTGCAGCCAGACACTAGGTCCTGAAGACTGTATGTTCGAAAGTTCTATCGTTAAGTTTCTAAACCGGTGTAAACTGTTATAAAGTTATCCGTTTATCTTTCGACTTCTAAGAGCGTTATAATTTCTTAAGTCTGCTAAACATTGCGTGTGAATCTTTTTTCATTAGCAGACAAAAGTGAAACTTTCCTCAGAGGTAGTTCATGCAACGTCATGAGTTTCCCTAATGTTATGTTTGATCATAATGTAAGCTTTAGTTTTCTCAAGTGTTTCATGCTTTCTGATACCTTGGCAGTCATTACTAACAATGTTTCCACAATAATGTTCTTTACGTTAAGAAACCAATTTTGAGGAAAACTGATGTATGTACATCTATATATGTAAGTCAAATATACCAGGCAAGTAGGATATTTTTTATTGTTTACCCACCAATTTCACCTTAGAATTGACTTTTTTCTGGTATAGATAAGAGACGACCAGATAAAATCGCACCTTCCTTTAACCTCTGCCCAGCTAAATTTTTCTTATAAATATTGCATGAGAATGTCACCTTGACCGACCTCTAAGAAAAATGTGGTTATATAAAGTAAAAAATTCATTAATTCATCTTTAAATTATATTCTGACCAGAGATATATATTAAAAGAAACAAAATGATGTATTTGTGCAATGCTTGTGGTACAAGTTTTATGCGCAGAGATAACTTACGTCGACACAAAAGGGAGTCTTGTACCCTCGTAAATTTAGGTGAACCCATGGCAAAACGAGTTACATCATAACGATCAATCCCCTAATGTTGAAACAACTGAATGTTGTAATAATGTAGTAAATGTACCTACTAGGAATTAAATACATGCACATCAAAGAAGTCCGATGGTGTACAAGTGCACACAAAATTATTTGTTTTTTTATCAGGTCATATTATTAATACGTTTTGAATACGAATCTGAAATCAGTTTAGCAGTAGCTTTCACCATTTTCGAGAAAACGATCCCTAAATCCGCAAAAAGGGTTCTTTGCTTAAATATTGTAGCGTCATGGGAGAAGGTGATTCGTTTAGCACCAGCACCCACTACTTCCGAGAAAAAGTACATTCAATTTATAAAAAAACAGTATTTCACGAAGACACCAGAGAGAGGTACTTATTTAGAGTATAAAAGTATTCTTTTTAACTCTTTTGTCTTCCAAAGATCTATGTGATGGGTTTCTATTTCTCTTTTTATCTCTAAATCTTGAGTTCTCTGTTCAAATCGAGCATGATATCCCACCCACCCTAATACCTTTTTTCATTTGGTAAACCTAGGTCACTAATAAAATCATCTAACTTCCTCTGTTAAAAGTTTACTGATGTTTTTTCATCCAGTGAAACTAGGTTATCTATTCTATATTTAGAAGGCTATATCTCAGTAGGCGTGCATTTTTGTATATAGGTAAGTTAGGCTAAATAGTCTTCATCCAAGGAACCTGTGGTCAAGCGTTGTCCATTCTTTTCAGGGACACCCTGTATAAATATATACACGTATCATACAGAAACGTTGAAAGTATTTCTCATCGTATTGTTTACCGTCAAAATCTTGACGTTTTCACAATTCTCGAGAAACCAATATCCTCCTACATGTACAGGCTGGTCCATTTTCGGTGGGATTTCAGGGTATCTCAGAAACAACTAAAGATATGATAAATCTGACACCACGTTCTCGAGCTCGATTTTCATGGCAAACTCGACTGTCAAATCAGAAATTTGCTATCTTCATTTGTTTCTGAGTTACAGGGCGTTTCTTGTTATTGTGACACATTTGAACATGCCTGTATCTCAGCTGTTAAATAAGTTAGAGTTAAAGTGAAAACTGCTCAAGACTAATTCTTTGGCGTAGAATTGAATGCCGGTATTAGATTTTTAGTAGGTCTTAAGATTCCGGAGTTATGACCCAAAGTTATAATTTTTTAAATGGAAATCGTAGCTGGTTATGACCTAAAAAAATGGAGATTTTTTTTTGCTTTTCAGCAATATACCACATGCTATAGTTATTTTTCCAAACACAGAAGATACGGGGTGTTTTATATATAAATTCGATCCTTTTTTACATTTTAATATGGCTGGCTATGAAAATACATACAAAACTATAATTCTTACTTTTACAAAACTCATATCTGTTGTAAAAATATGACGTTTATTTAAAATATATATTACAGATAAGAAAAGACAGAGTTTTCAAATTTTTATTCCACTTCAACTGAAGTTACAATATTAAACGTAAATTAAACAATAGTAAGTACCTACATCAATAAAAACTTTCAAAAATGATAGCTAAATGTTCAAATTGCCGTCCCTCAACTGTCACACATTTCACGCATCTTCTGGCAACGCTTCGGGTAGCATTCATTAAATGTATAGGTATTTGAAATATTATTAAAAGGAATTTTAAATATAATGTCTTTTAGAAAACCTCAAAGGAAAAAGTCCAACGGACTCAAATCAGGTAACCTAGCTGGCCATCTGATCGGTCCGTTTGTTCCTATCCACCTATCTCCTAAAATTTCGTTAGTATTATATTATCACACGAGTATATGTTGTGCATTTAAAATAAACGTCATATTTTTACAACAGATATAACTTTTGTAAAAGTAAGAATTATAGTTTTATCTGTATTTTCATAGCCATTAAAAAGGAAAAAAAAAATATAGTTTATATATAAAACACCCCGTATCTCCCGTGTTTGTAAAAATAACTATAGCATGTGATATATTGCTAAAAAGCAAAAAAAATCTCTATTTTTTAGGCCATGGTCAGCTACGATTTCCATTTAAAAAAATATAACTTTGGGTCAGAACTCCGAAGTCTTAAGATCTACTAAAAATCTAATACCGGCATTCAATTCTACGCTAAAGAATTAGTCTTGAGCAGTTTTCACTTTAACTCTAACTTATTTAACAGCAGAGATACAAATGTTAAAAAATGCGACAGTAACGAGAAACGCCCTGTAACTCAGAAACAAATGAAGATAGCAAATTTCCGATTTGACAGTCGAGTTTACCATGAAAATCGAGCTCGAGAACGTCGTGTCAGATTTATCATATCTTTAGTAGATTCTGAAATACCCTGAATTCCCATCGAAAATGGACCAGCCTGTACAAGAATGTTTTTTTATCATGTTAGACCAGGCAAGTTAGACAATAAATCAGAAATTTTTTTCTGACGAACCGATGGAGTTGCAGTTTTCGGCATTGTCTTCGGAAAAATATCAGAAAAAAAGTCTATCACACTTTGGGGCTGGATCGAAACTGCATTGCGGGTGCATAAACTGCATCTTGGAGTGCATCAATTTTTCCGAATTTTCTAAAAATGGTAAAAATTGACTAAAAGTTGTAGAAATTTGTGTGCACGGATTTTCGGGGTCGGAGATTCCGAATCTGACCCTGAAAAATATGCCCGACGGCCCTGGGGCCCCCAAAGGGGCAAGGGGTGGGGCCATCTGTAAAACATCGAATAGCTCAGCAATTGCCTTCTAAATTTCCACTCGGGGGTTTTTGGGGTCGGAGATTTCGATTCTGACACTGAAAAGTATGCCCGACGCCCCTGGGACCCCCCAGGGGGACAAGGGAGGGCTTCTGTAAAACATCGAATAGCTGAGTAATTGCCTTCTAAATTTCCACTCGGGGGGTTTTGGGGTCGGGGATTTCGATTCTGACACTGAAAAGTATGCCCGACGCCCCTAGGGCCCCCCAGGGGGGGGCAAGGGAGGGCTTCTGTAAAACATCGAATAGCTGAGTAATTACCTTCTAAATTTCCACTGGGGGGTTTTTGGGCTCGGGGATTTTGATTCTGACACTGAAAAGTATGCCCGACGCGCCCTGCCCCCCCTCAGGGGACAAGGGGGGACTTCTGTAAAACATCGAATAGCTGAGTAATTGCCTTCTAAATTTCCACTCGGAGGTTTTTGGGGTCGGAGATTCCGATTCTGACACTGAAAAGTATGCCCGACGTCCGTGGGGTGGGCTTTCTGGAAAACATCGAAAGGCATACCAGATTTTTGCAAAAAAACTGCTCCACCTGCTTACCAACCAATGCTGTTTCGATCCAGCCCCAAAGTGTAATAGATAGACTTTTTTCCTGATATTTTTCCGAAGACAATGCCGAAAACCGCAACTCGATCGGTTCATCAGAAAAAAAATTCCATATTCTGGGTGATTTTGGTATAACTTGCCTGGACTATGTCATTTATCTTTTAGAAATAACTTTTGTCAATTGAAATGCAGTTGATCGATTATACTTTTGCATAAGTTCTTGCATCTTCATTGAAAAATATGATGGGTACTTGTTAATGCTCATATCAATAATTGAGTATCTGAATATATTATAATTTTTTTTCTCAAATTCAAAAGAACTTGCCGATAATTTGAACCATTTTGACTATATTTTACTTATTTAGTAGTTATTATAGCTCCAAATTACCAGAGTTCACCTTTATTGTTTTTATGGATAGTAAATACTTGAGGGGAAGAGATTTTAATTACAAAAATTGGCTAAAATCAAAGCCTGTACGGCAGACTGCAAGGCGCAGAAAGGTACTTAGGCCAGGAAAATAAGCTGGGAAATGACCTTTTTGTTTCGGCAAGCTGAATTTATCACTATAGATGCTAAATATTATGTATAACAACATATTACTTTCCACAATCATAAAAATGGGGGGAAGATTGTTTATAGAGCAGTTAATTGTATAATTTTTACGTAAATTCACGTTTTTCGTTTATAACTTTTTTCCGTTCATTTCTACGTGAAAACTTTTTTTTCGTCTTCAAAAGACCACCAAAACTAGCCCTCGAGCGTCAAAAAATATTGATTAGATCAAAAGTTATAAACAGAGGTAGTTTATTTATGACTTTTGAATTAAACATTTATAAACTGCGTTATTATTACCAGAACGTTTTGGCATCGCATCCTCTCATTCCTTATCATCCTGTCTAATAACTCACACGAAATCTGGAATCGGTAAGTTGAATAGTTTACAAGTTATGGCCTTACAAACAAATTAATTAATTATTAGTCTGGACGACCCCGAGGATCTTCCACAATCGCACTGATTTTTTTCATGGTAGATATCATTATAATACATTGAAATCTATCATTTTGTTTTTAATTTCAAATTTGCAACCGATTCCAGATTTCGTGTGAGTTATTCAAAAGTCATAAATAAACTTCTTATGTTTATAACTTTTGATCTAATCAATATTTTTTTACGCTAGTTTTGTATATATTTTGAAGACGAAAAAAAAAGTATTTTACTGTTTTCTCGTGGAAATGAACGGAAAAAAGTTATAAGCGAAAAATGTGAATTTACGTAAAAATTATACAATTAACTACCCTGAAAACAATCTTCCCCCCATTTTTATGACTGTGGAAACTAATATGTTATTGTACATAATATTTAGCATATATAGTGATAAATTCAGCTTGCCGAAACAAAAAGTCGCGTCCAACTATATTTCCTGGACTATACTATCATTCTGCGCCATCTATCTACCTATTTCTTATTCATAAGAAGTAAGCACATCAATCTTTCCAATTAGAAAAACTAATATTAACTAAATAAATCTCTCACCATTTAAAAATACTATTTTCTGTACCTACCTATTTTAGCAAGGAGTGATGATAGTTTGAAAAACCCAGTAACCAATTTAACAATTATATTTTTTGATAATAGACAATGATAAAATAATAATTATTATTTACGTATGATTTCATGAAATTATTACACTGCATTTTTAAAGTCCGCATCTTAAAAGAACGGGAAATATGAATCCCAGGCAGAATAAAAAATAAACGATTGTAAGGTCATACAAGCCATTCAATTTAAAATATATCGACACAAAACAGTGAAAGGTAAATAAATATTCATCATATCAATGTGATATTGCAAGTGCACTAAAGTGTCTATTTTTCCGATAAAATTATGAAAATTTACTGCTTTGAAAGTGGTGTGACAATATATTAAGTATTCCTGCATTTGATACTGAAGAGGTACTATCAAAATGTATATAGGAAAAAGTTTCGGAGTATTCATCTGCCTTTTAGTAGCAGCAGCCGGTAAGCTTAATATATAATTTTTATTTCATTCACCAGGCAAAAAATTATTACTATTCTGAAATTTCGAACCAACAAAATAAAATTAATCAGTATAATTATTCAAGAAATGATTAAACAAGGATATAATAAAAAATTAGTGACTTATTTTATTACTTCTTTATTTTTAAATTAATTTGCAATTTAAATTTACCAAAGAAACCTTGAATGTTTTCTAAAAATATAAAAATTTAAGGAATCATTTAAATAATTTAGATTCAAACTTAGTTTAGATATTACACAGAAAAATAAATTTTGTGGAATTTGCTAATCAATATTTTAAAAAATTTTGCAAATTGTCATGATAATGATTATTGTATCTCCCAAGAATCTTAATGAACTAACATTAACCACATTAATTTGTGTCATTCATGTCAATAAATAGTACTGGTAAAAATTCAATGGTAAAAGTAAATTACTGTGTAGCAAAACTACCATTGAAGACTCTACAGGGTGTCCCGAAATTCATGCAACAAAATTTGTTCACAGATTCTTAAGACAAATTTAGGGGACCCGTATTTTTTATTTTTGCCAAGTGGCCCCTTCTTTCGGAGTTACAGCCCGCTGAAGCCCGCCCCTAAGAATAATCTTTTTTTTATATCTCAGAACCCTGTTGTACCAGAATCACTAAATTTGGTACACAGGGGTTTTATGACATGTGGAATCTGATGGTGCTACGTTTTTTTGGTAAGACAATTTTTCGTGGACCCCCTTGTCTTTGGAGCCAAAAAAATTTGGCCGCATATTTAAATTTCTTATAAATGATCAGTCCACTAGAAAACCATTAAATTTATAAACTTTTTGTCTCTTTATACTTTTTTCGAAACCATTCGAATCGTTGGCTTTTTTCGCACCTGTCAAAGTAAAGTAGGCCAAACCCTATATCGACGCATTTTCCTTCAAAACGGCTATCCATTTATGCTTAAAAAATTAGGTAGTGTTAATTAAAAAAAATGTCGATGACATCTTAAGTTTGTGAAACATAGCGCAAAAAAGGTTTAAGCAAACAAAACTATAATTCCTATTTACTAATTGACGTGTTTTAGCGTTTTTGTGAAAACGCAACACAAAATAAAATACGAATTTTTTGCGTTACTTCTGGAACGCACTGTATAATGCATGTCTTTATATGTGGAAGCAACTAAAAGAAAAATAATAAATATTTCACTGGATTATGATTCATTTTTAAATAAATTGAACATAAAACTATGTATGAGTATAAAAATGGCATTTAAAGCTCGATATTAAATATTGCGTCGGTGTCGTCTCACTCCCTGCTAACACGACTAATTGTTCATTGAGGAAAAACTAATATGTTCATCTCTTATTGTGAGATGTACTATTTCATACTTATATACCTACGGTAGAAAAAAATATATAATGTGTTTTCCAGTAATTCATGAATAAAACAAATTATTTCATCTCAGTTAATTTAATTTCAAAAGAAAATGTTTGCATATACCTAAAACATTTATAAGACTAAAATAACATGATAAAATCTTACTTGACAAATGTCATCTTCTATGTGACAGCGGCAATTTTAAATAGAATGCAGGTGTTGCCATGTAAAAACAACTGAAAAAATGATGAATTTTAATTCATTTTGAATTTTATTTAAAATATTTTTTCGTTCGCGAACCTATCGAATGTGGACAATTTGTTCACTCACAAAAAAAAGGCAGTAACATGTTACCTACTAAATAAACTGTTTTCTAGTCATATTCACTTTAAATCCAGTTTAATTAAAAACTGTTGCAGAGTACCTACAATTTATCTATTGGTTTTGTCTTTCAATATTATCAAATGAAATGATGTTATTCTGTTTAATTTTTTTTAATACTTTCAGGGTTTGTCAAAAAATATTCTACTGAAATGAAAATTAATTGATAAGAAAATTCGTGCAACTTTTCTTAATTTTATATTTTAATTAAGAAAACCATAACTGCAATTAAAAATATTTGCATCCCTATATTGAAAAAATATAACTGTTGTTTTGTTCCATATAAATTGTTGAAAGTCTTTGTTTCAATTTTTCCACAGGTGAAACCACTTTTTAGTGACGCACATATAATAAATAAATATGGTATTTTGATAAACAACTGTTGTTAGTTTTTAACAGCTTAGTGCCAATTCACTTATGAGGTGATATGTCAGCAATTAAAAATAAAAAATTGTTATTTGTATAAATTACTGCTAATTATTTTCATTAAGTATTACATAATTTGCGCCTATTTACTATCTGATCCACTATTTAGCAGTTCTTATCTTTTGAGGAAGAATTATCTAAAACCTCTACAAAAATCTACTGTATTATTATTATTATCTATTTAATTTTTTCAGAAGATGAAAAAGTTGATACAGGTAATAAAATATGGTATTCACTTTATAGGGTGTGAGATTAAATATTATTTCTCTGATTTTGAGATGAGTGGTCTAAGGTGGTATTACAGATACCTGTATTAAAGGCAAAATTTTAAAAAATACGTAGATCGCTGCCGCAATTGCCTTTCACAATGGAACACACAGTATAAAGAACTACGTGTATCCACATTTTTACAGCTTTAATAAGTGAACGGCATTGTAACTGGTCATTATATTAATCAGATAGGTACTAGTATATGTTTGGCACAACTGTGATGTCGAAGGTTAAATAAAAAAAGAAACGGAACGGCAAGGTTACAAATAATAATCTCTATGATCTTTCTCTCAGATTGAAAACAATTATAATTAACGGAAACAATTTGAAATGCAAAAACTATTTTCCCAGTTTTTTTAGTAGGGATACTTGCATGTTCAGTGTTGTTGAACAGATGAATACATTTTATTTTAACGAACTTCTTACTCGGATTTATCTTGGAATATTTTCCAATAATAATTTATGGAGCTAATGTAAACCTAATACTTTTAATTAAAAAATGCTGAATTACGTAATTAATTGTTATTATGAATGGAATATTTTTAAGTACCTATCGATAAAGAGCTTTCAGTTTTCTGTGAAATTCTATTTTTGTACAACTTTTACGTTTTAGAAGTTAACAAAATATAACGAAAACATTATCTGATACAATCTTTTTAATAAAGTAAAAGAACATAAAGAATGGAGAACATAAGTGAGGGATAGATATCTACCAAACAAAAAAAAACAACATGATTCAGATATATTCGGTATTCTTATTACCTTTACACTGGGATAACTAATAATATCACTTTTCCTGTTTTTTTTTTTTCAATTTTTTCTCATTTTTTGTTAATTTGAACTGATTTAATAATAATTTATTAAACAAGAACATTTTTATTTTTTGATTATAAAATATCAAAATTATTGTTCATTAAATATTACTATAATTAAAAAGGTTACCCAATGCCGCTAAAATATAGGAGATATGAGAGTCGTTTATTTATTTATTTTATTTTATTTAATACCGGACAAAAAATCAAATAAAAAGAAGTACCTAAAAAAATAATAATTGTATGTTGCATTTCTGACATATAATGCAAACTTGTGTATTTTTAAACAAAACAACGAATCTGAAAAAAAAAGAATAATTAAATACAAAAAAAGAATTGATAAAACAGATCTTCCGAAATCTCAACTCATAGCTGGATTGCCTCCCGTATGGGACTCCAGTACCTTCCGGCCCTGCCGGCTAACTAACATCAAACCTCTTCAGTTTTACTTGGAAGTGTGTATGTCTGATTCGAGTGAGGTGACATTTAGTGACACATTAAATAAGATATGTTTTATTTATCATTAGCAAAGGATCTTAATATATGTCTTTTGGTTAGCGGTTGTTTTGTATTTATATTTGGGTAGTTAGAGCAACGATCGAGAGTTTCTCTGCCATGCTCTTTCCCCACAGGAGCTCTAGGTGAGCCTGGCACTCTCATTTTACGTTAAATGGTAGAGTGCCAGNACATCTTACATCTTACATCTTACATCTTACATCTTACATCTTACATCTTACATCTTACATCTTACATCTTACATCTTACATCTTACATCTTACATCTTACATCTTACATCTTACATCTTACATCTTACATCTTACATCTTACATCTTACATCTTACATCTTACATCTTACATCTTACATCTTACATCTTACATCTTACATCTTACATCTTACATCTTACATCTTACATCTTACATCTTACATCTTACATCTTACATCTTACATCTTACATCTTACATCTTACATCTTACATCTTACATCTTACATCTTACATCTTACATCTTACATCTTACATCTTACATCTTACATCTTACATCTTACATCTTACATCTTACATCTTACATCTTACATCTTACATCTTACATCTTACATCTTACATCTTACATCTTACATCTTACATCTTACATCTTACATCTTACATCTTACATCTTACATCTTACATCTTACATCTTACATCTTACATCTTACATCTTACATCTTACATCTTACATCTTACATCTTACATCTTACATCTTACATCTTACATCTTACATCTTACATCTTACATCTTACATCTTACATCTTACATCTTACATCTTACATCTTACATCTTACATCTTACATCTTACATCTTACATCTTACATCTTACATCTTACATCTTACATCTTACATCTTACATCTTACATCTTACATCTTACATCTTACATCTTACATCTTACATCTTACATCTTACATCTTACATCTTACATCTTACATCTTACATCTTACATCTTACATCTTACATCTTACATCTTACATCTTACATCTTACATCTTACATCTTACATCTTACATCTTACATCTTACATCTTACATCTTACATCTTACATCTTACATCTTACATCTTACATCTTACATCTTACATCTTACATCTTACATCTTACATCTTACATCTTACATCTTACATCTTACATCTTACATCTTACATCTTATATCTTATATCTTATATCTTATATCTTATATCTTATATTTTATATCTTATATCTTATATCTAATATCTTATATCTCATCTCATATTTCATATCTCATATCTTATATAGTATAATTATAAATGCAGTTCGATCATTCGGTTGTGCGAAGAAACCTACGTTATCCATCTAAACGACAGTACCAACTTTCAAAGTTTCCCATAGTAGGAACTACATGGGAGTAAAACTGAACTTACAGATCATAAAATTGCCTGTTTGTAAGAGAGTTAGAGGAGTCCTTTGTTTAGAGCAATATGGGATTATTTAAAACACTTTTTTATAATATGTAATATTTTTTCACAGGGAACATATACATAATATAATAATAATACACCATTTTTGACTTGCTTAGTTCCATTCAGGTCTAGTAACTTATATGGAAGAAAATATTGAATGCAGTTAATACTATCAAAGATATTTTTTAAGAATTTCAAGGATTGTTTGCTAACTTTAACAGGGGAAGAACATACATAGGCACTGGTTCCATAGCATTCTTGACTTTATCTATTGTGAAGGATCAGCAAAAGTAATGTATTGTGCAAACTGTTGAAGCAAATATGTGATATGTAGATATTGTTGTAATAAAAAAAATAGAGGATTTCAAAACACGACTGTGTTCCGTTTAGAAAAACAAGTTTGGTTTATATCTTTCTATATTTTAAGTACTCCTTTAACATCACAAAATTTACTACGACTTTGGTGCTTACATTTTTTTTATAAACAGAAAGGTAAAAAAGATCAGGGGATTAGAATGTTATGTGAATAATTGGTGAAATATATTTCCAGTTAAACCAGAATTTGAACAAATGAATGACTGTACCGAAAAGTTTCTAAAATGTTTCTATCATTTTCTATAAAAAAATGCAGGATGTTTTTCCCCAAAAAATATTTTTTGGCTCTTTAAATTTTTGCTCGAAAGTTTTGCTTATTACATATTCTCATTTCGCAATACTAAATCTTAAACATTGTGCTCCTTTTAATAGATTGCAGCCTTAAGAGACCTTATATTTATCTTTCACTACATTGGTAAGATCATCCAAATCGAAGCAAAGATATTAGACAGTTGATCTCTTTTGTCTTTTTTTGAAAGGTGCGTAAACAAAAGAAAAATAAGAATTTTTTTTTGTTTTTAAGAATATTGGTTCTTACATTTTCCCACTTTCTATTTGTTTTTAGTTTTACTAAAAAACATACATTGAATCTACAAATAATGTAACTGCTTCCTATATAAATAGTTTAGCCATGGAATACAACGGAAAAGAGTAGGTATTTATTTTTCTCAGTTAATGGAAAACAAAAGATAGATAAATCTTTGTATGTATTAGTAGATATACAGCGGAAAACAAATAGTAGGTATAAAATGTACTCAACATATTGCTTTTACTTCAGGTGTCGTAGGGTACATGGTACATGTAAATTACACCGTTAACTGTGAAAGAACTATAAGAGCCGCAAGTGTTATTTCCACTCATAAAAGAGACATGCTGCTTCCAAATGGCAATAAAAGTGAAAATGCATAAACTGCAATAGAAATATGTAGGTGATAAAAAGCTGTAGGTGTAGCTATTTATGGACCATTTGTTTTAACCTTCTTAGTGAAAAAGTTTATGAACTAAAGAAATTTGTTAGTTTATAGCTCGCGGTGTTCACTGCATCGTTTCTGATCAAAATAAAGTCATATAGAACTCCGAATTTCACATGAAGGTCCAATAGTTTTCATTTCTCAGTGACACTTTAGACTAGATATTTGTTTTTCTGTCCAACTAATTTCATCTGGGCGGTGAAGGGCGGATGCGTAGTGGTAAAGTAATAGTGGTATTTAAAGGTAATAGATAATGTATGATTTTACCCATTTTCGCTTACTCTCTCGATTGCATTTTAGTTTCCATCAGTCGATCCTCTCTCATGCTTGGGTGTCTCCCCAACCAAATGTAATTGGTTGAACTGTACTTTAAATTATTGTGCTACACAGCTAAAGTGGAAGAATAAAGAATAATAGAGTGCGTACGGAACAATAGAACTCTAAACTGTATAATTATTAAATAAAAGAATTCCTTACCTGAAAAAAATAATCGGCTTATTTGGAAAATTTCTGAAAATAGCAACTATGAACTTTAAATTTGTTTTTACAATTCAATAGTTGGGCATATAACCCATATTAGTAACTATGAGGTTAGATATCTTACATATCTAGATCTTTGATATCAAAGAACATTGATTTTATAGGTTTTTAGGAAAATATTTTGAATTTATTGAAATTAGCTTAATATCTTTAAAATATAATCCAAAATCCTTAATCATAGTAGTCAATTAGCCTGGCAACAAGGCCACAAGTGGGCCCTTTTTGCCTACCCCGCCTTCGTATCATTTATCCGCTGTCTGCCTCAGACCCTCTTCGAATCTACCTCACGCCCTGATGAACGCCAAGATTTTGATCCATGTCAGGTCCTTCACTTCATCCCTTTGCAGCTCTTCGGTACCAAACACTTTATGCCTTAACGTCCCGAAGGAGGTACAGTGTCCTAGAAGATGTATAGGGGTATCCTCCCCTTCTCCAAACCTCGGGCATAAAGAGTCCTCCTCAATTCATATTAAGGATGGAAACTGATGCATCTCTGATTGCCTAAATTATACCGAAAAATGGTAGAAAACAGCCCTTTTTATTCCAATATATCTTTTTAAAGCAATGGAAGAAAGTAATAAAATTTCATATCACATTTGGCAAAGTATAAATGAAGACAGTAAAGCATTGGCATAGGTAAATAATTCGTGAGAAATTAATTTCTAAATATGAAGGTTTTTTGGACTTTTCCAAATAAACGATTATTTCTTCATAGTATTATAGAATTATGCAATTTTTATATGGTTGTCTTTTAATAAATAAACTGATTAGACTTTATTTCATAGTTTGTTCAACACTTTATTATTTAAAAAGTTATATTGGAATAAAATTATTAAAAAATATTCATTCATGAATAGCATTATCTCCGACCTTTAATTCGCTTGATTTGTAATAGATGTCGCACTAGTAAAAATTTATTTATGAATGGACTCGGGTTATTTTTAACGAACAGCTGTTGTATGTGGTTAATTTGGTATAACCTGATTCTGAATTGGTAGTCATGGTTTCTGTTAATTGATACGTAAATATTTAAAGAATGTCATGATCATTTTAGATATATTTTTGTATAAAAGTATATAAGTAACAGTGCAAGTCCATACTATTATATAATTTTAGAAAATATGAAATATAAACAATTTTTAGTTTATTTAAAACCATAATTTATAATTAATATACCTATATTAGTATCTACGGTTAGTGGATAAGAGGGAAAACATTTTTATTTTCTATTCTACTAGAAAAAGTAATTCGTGACAAAAAATATTTTGCTTTTTAATTGAATATGTTTGTCATGAAAAACTGTAATTTATATATATACAGGGTGATCAGAAATTTAACAAAATTAATAACGTTGAAGAATAAACTGCTTTTGTTTTTGATAATATAAAAAAATGTTAATAAGAAAAGTTGTTCATAACGGAAAGTTATGTTATAATTACGATTTGTGAATAAAGCGGCTTACTTTGGTATAAACAGAAATGGAAAATATTATATTTTTAATAATTAATATTAAGTAATTCTTGATAAAAAAAATTTGCATATTAATATAAATAGAATTTTAATTGTGAATATACATAATAATGAGAAAATATAAAAAATATGTACGATATACTTATTTTGTCCAAAAAATGTGTAAAGAATTATGTACAAAAGGACGATTTGAGACTAAATTTTTTTTATGAGAAATAGGTATTCAGTTCACTTCACTTGAAAAAATAGTTGTAGGTACTTTAATACCTCCAATATAAACAGAAATTCTGTGGAACAGTGTAGTTTAATAAATATGTAAATAAATGAAAGTAATAAAGAAATAAATAGAATAGGTACAGTAGAACAGGAAAAAATTTAAAAAATCATAAAATAAAATTGTTTCTTTTTATTAATTTGAGCTTCTATAATATATTGTGGATCCATACATCTTTTTCCCTGTGGAATATTTGTGTATATTATTTCTGGTAGTATACAATGTTTATAAAATTGTTCCAAATTTGTTGCCATTGATTTTTTCCATAATTCTTCATCTTTCTTATAGACTACATAGAGCGGGTTGTTTTCACCACTATAGGTAGGTATATTACGAAATAACATATAGACTTCTTCCGGTTATATTTAACTGTCTCTGTATCTGAAAGTAAGAAATGAATTTTACCAGATAATATTTGTTATAAACATAGATAATTATACATTTTTACCTATTATGCTTTTGATTTACCATAATGATATATCTAGTCATATATAGGGTGCCACAATAGTGCGATAAAGTTTAGTATAACTGCCTGTAGTAGTGATACGAAAAAAGTTACTTGCTCGGATTCACATTTTATTATTATTTCCATTATTCATTATTTTCAGACCGAATTAAACGTTCAGAAAATCTTGTTTTTGGCCTGAAGATTTTGCCCTATACAACTATAACTGAAAATAATTATAAACTTTGTCACACTATTGGAACAGCCTGTATGTGCATTGCAACGACAATATGTCATATTTATATTACGGCTAAGTAAGCGGAAAGTCCATTGTCGCATATGTAATTTTTATTTTCAAATAATCAAATACAATATACCTACATATTTATTTTTAATATCTATTATTTACTTGAATTTAGTACTAAGTACAACTATGCCTAGCAAATTGTAATACTTACTCTGTTAATGTTTTTTCCTTCATATAAAAAATAGTAAACTCCACAAATAAAATATTTCGCAGCCACAACGCAACAATAAAAGATAACAGCTCAAAGATCCATACAAGAAATAATTACATTCGCACCTACTCTGGTCCGAATCCATATAAGTACTAAAATGTAGAAAATAATATGAAATAAAACTTTTAGTTGGCTGCAAATATTATAAATTTGTATAACCACTTGCCATCCTCCTTTTTTGTAAATATGTACATAATAATATGTAGAAGATAGAAAATAGAAATATTTTCAGAACAAAAAACCGGCGGCCGCAAATTGGAGTTTTTATTATTTTATTACCCTTCTCTTTTCATATGCAATTATGAGATAGCAAGAGAGTGGGATGGACGTATAGGCCGGACAACTCATTATCGTGCACGTGTACGTGCACCTGGCATTTTCTCGTTTTTTTTAGGTGTATTTTGCCGGAATTTGAATGAATGAAATAATCGTACTATTTTTACTATAAACGCATTTCCTGTAGCGACATCTATATGAATATTGTAGTACTTTGTCAGATTAAACGGCACTTCAATTTCCATTCTTAAGATTAAATGCCTCCTATGTAAGTCTGCAATGGTCTCTCAGAATCCCCCACCATTTGGTTTAGAGCTTCTCGGCTAAAGCTCAGCAGCCATCTTGTCTTAGGTTTGTTAGCCCCATATATAAAGCTATGGACCTGCCTACATCTTCTGTTCATCTTCCAGTTTTGACCTAATGGTTGACAGGTCCATTTATTAAAGGCCCCGTAGCAACCTCGTATGATTCCGAGGATTGGTTCAGGTCCCTGGCCCTCTGGATCCAAGACAAGCCAGTTGGTAGAGGGAGCAACGGCCTGGGATACCCAAACAAACGCTACATCTCTTCGTCTGGCCAATAACTCCAGGACGTTTCCACGTTCCTGAACAAGGACGGACCTTGTTTTCGGAGAGCTAATTGCCTTTAACGCGGCCAGACTGTTGGAGCAGATAAAAATCCCCTCCTCTACACACTTCCTCACCTTCTCCTTAATTGCCACCATCAAAATAGCGAAAACCTCTACATATACAAGGTGTCCGGAAAGGTCATATCAAAAATGTAGGAGCATACAGGGGAGCTCAAAATAGTTGTGGTACTTCATAAAAAATTTCTTTTTATAGGGCTTCGTTGTGGAGTTATTCGCCTTCAAAGAAAGAAGTTTGAAAACAAATTCCAATTATAATGTCTAAGTCGTTATCAAGACAACAATGAAATTTGGGCAATTAAACTAATAATAATGTTCATTTCCAAGTTTAAACTGACATTCAGTGTGCCTGAATTATACAGGAGCACACGAAATTATCCATTTATATTTATACATCTTTGACAATGTTGCCAAATTTGGCATTTTTCTCACTTTGCTAAAAAAAAAGTATACCATTTATTACTCGATATCTTGTACCATTTTTGAGAAAATCGAATTTTATTAACATACATGTATTGTATCAAAAATGCGATATTAACATTTTTGTAAAAATTTTGGAAATTGAGATGATTGTCAACAAATATGTATAATCAGCAGTTAGATATTTGTCATAAATCATTTTGACACCATTTATTAATTCAATATCATGGAGAATTTTAGCTATGAAGAATTTGTAGATATTCATCTAATGTATGAACCTGCAGAATGTAATGCTTCTGAAGCTGTTCGGATTTACGGCAACCGCTTTCCAAATAGAATTTGCATATTTAAAATGACGAAAATGCCCGTGATATTATTCAGACAAAAATTTATTATTAATATTTAGTATCATTAATAGTATCGTGCAATATATCTTGTTCAATATTGCATAGTAATGTTTACTTCCAACAGTTCTATATTTTTGAGCATTATTCAAATAACTGTTTAATCAAAGAATTTAGTGCCTAAACATAAGTTTAATAAATCCACAATATTTTACAATAATCAATAATCTAATATATTATCGCCACGGTAGCGCAGTCGGTCGAGAGTGCGGTGGCAAGCATTTCTCGGCCAGGCTTCCTATTCTGGTCCGGGTTCGATCCCCGGTGTCGGCACTGGCAATGTCGATGGATAATGGGTGTTTGTCCGCGTTTTTTCAAGTGTAGCCCCCTTCCGCACAGCCTTTGGCTTTGGATTTGGGGGTTGTCTCATTTCTGTGGTGTGTTTTTATTAGATAATACCTACATAATAAATTTGGAACAAGCGTAATCTTTATTTAAAACACTTATACACAATTATATCTAAACGAGCATAATTGTCCGGTATTAAATATCGTGTAATACTATTAGCGTTTGGAGGGGTGTCTGATGCTGCGACCATAAAGGTCAACAGAGGTGGTTTTTGTTGAAATATATGGCAATATACTAACAGTTTTCCGTGTCACAGACTTTTTGTATTTAATTTTAGATTACATTAAAAGTAAAATACTACAGGGAAGTTCTTTATATGATAGAGGTATACATTTACTTTTAAAGTCCATTAACTCTTGCTTTATGTTAGAGGGGTTGTGGTACTTTCTTTCTCCACTTTGATGTTATAACACGGATTTATTATATGACATAAAGAATTCATGTTTATGCATATGTGACACATCAAAAGACTTCATACCTGATTTATATTTAAAAAGAAAATAAAACTGCCGCTAATAATGAATACACTTTTAAAGAAATGGTAATATTTTATATATACACGTATTACATTAGTGAATTGTTCTTTATGACCTTCTATAAAACCGAGACCTATTTTCGATAATAAAAATTACAGAAATGTAGAGTGTTTTACTGTTGAAATTCGTTTTACATTAATTTAAAAACCATTGCTCTAATAACATTACTTCGCTACGATATAAAATAAATTCAGACTCATCAATTAGTAAGCTACATATGTTGTCATATTCGCGATAAAAATGTTACATATTATCTTCAAAATGGTGTTCTTCACTAGTTATGCACAAATTTACTCTCCTGTGCATATTTTGATACACATTTTGTAGCTGTTGATATATTGTCAATTTTTTGAATAATTGGCGCTTCTAATTCTTCGATGCTATTTTAAAAATAGAGTTTTTCACATATCCAAACAAAAAATAATCTAAAGGAGTTAGATTCTTTGACCTCGCTGCCCGCAATCTAATCAGACGTTTATCACAAACTTTTTGTGATAAACGGATGGTATGGGCACGCGTATCAATTAATGCCAGAACCCAGTTGATAATCATTCCCAGAACATTGACTGCCGAAAGGTACATCACCGAAATCCTTGAACCATGCGTATAAACATGGGGAATAGAGAATAATGCTCGTCTTCATACCGCAAAACGTACGAGAAATTATCCTCAACGTGGTAACTATCAACAGTATCAACCACCCACCTATGAGTCCCGACTTGAATCCCGTTGGGCATGTTTAGGACATGCTCGGGCGTCGATGACGACGAGACTATCCGTAATTACAAAATCACCATTAATTGATCCAAACTTTATAAGGAATTACGCATGGTGCATTAATATGCTACACCGCTTAAATTCGATGATCGGAAACAGAGGCGGCAATACGCGATATTAAATGGTTATCTGCAAAGTCAAATCAACCAAATTTTTTTTCGACATTTGTGAAGCTTGTGGATACGTTAAAAAAAATTTGAAAAAATTATTGTTCAAAAAACCTTTTTTTCATTTTTTTTTTTAGAATAATGAACGTTTTTTGATGAAGAAAATATGGATTATTGCTAAAGAAATGTTTAACTTAAAAAAAATGAATAAAACTGAAATATTACTTATTACATTGATTTTCAGCAAAAACCACAAATTCCGGGGCACTAAGAAAAAAAATCGCAGCGTTTTGAAATTATCAGGGTTTCTTTAGGACACTTTGAGGTTGAATAGTTACAGTCAAAGTCCTTAGTTTATTCATTATATGCAAAGTTATGCCAAGTTATTCAAATATCCTTAATTATGCAATGTTTACCTTTTTTCTAACCAACATTTTCACTTTTTTATCAAAAACCAATAATTACGACTTAGAGAATACTTTGCAGTTTTCAAAAACCCTGCTTGGATTTTCTGTACCACCATTATTTCCCGGGTAATTGATTGCCAAAATCAAAAATTATTTTTTTGCTTTGATCGACGATAACAACTTAAAAACTGCTGACGCTAAAAAAAACTCCTTTAAACTCCAGATCCGAAAACTAGACACTTGAAGCTTCAATTTCCTTTTTTTTATTCTCTCTACGACCATTTCCTTCTAAGTTACAGCTCTTTGAAAATCGCCCAAAATTTTGGGATTTTTTAAATAAAATGTTGCGTTTCAAGGTAATGTTGATCTTACTGTTTTAGTAATTTTTAATTTTACCAACGCGAAGGAACTACAATTACTGTTCCAAATAAAAATACTGATCACGTGGTTTATGAAGGCTCTGTGTATATTTTTGCAGTAATTTCATAGAACAGAAAAGAATTATCATCATTGATATGAAAGAAGAGGAAGATAAGATATATACTACTACGAATACTGTCAATTTACCACTTACCCATCAATCATAGACAAGAATTTCAATAATATCAGTTTCAGCTCCTAATATAAATACTATATCAAACCAAACATGAAAGATTAAGCAAGCAAAACACTTCAATAACATAAACTAAAATTAATATATACAATTGGGTGATAATTAGAGCCAGGCAATATTGAAAAGATTCTCGTTTCCGGTCTATATCTTAGTATCCAAATTCCCAATATACCGCTCCTGAAACCATTGCTGCATCAGCTGCCAGTGACTGGTCAAGTGTGGTTCCTTGAAACATGTGTTACTTTAGCTAAACGCCAACAACTACATATGTTTCGAGATATGTATTATAATAATAATGTAGATATAATATACATCATGTACAACCTTATGCATAAAAATGTTGTGACTGTAATGAACCATCATATGTTCATAAGTGATTGAGCATCAAAATGTAAACATTATGTACCAAAAAAATTTTTACCAAAATCCTCTCAAATTCATAATATTGTTTTTGAAATAATCTGTATATTTGTTAATTGCAATACAAATTCGTTAATATGAATAGTTTCAGGACACCTCATATACAAGTGATTGATATATCAGTTTATCAAGAAACTTTTTCTCTGGATAACAATATATGTAGCAAATTTGAAATTGGAAGAAAAAAAATTGGGAACAAACTCCCTGAAACTATTCCCATAAGTGTAACAAACCTTGTCAAATTTTAATCAAATCGTTTGAACTATTTCTTCGTAATCTAAAAAAAGATTGTCCTTAATGTCTAATATCCGTATCTCGAAAACGAAGCGCTTTCGAGTACAATTTTCTTTTGTTGTAATGTAATCCACCATTAACGTTTGCTCAAGTAATTCAGTTATTCTCTATATATATTTTTTTATAATTATTGTCGTGTCATGTTCTGATGAATAATCTTATATATAACAATTTCAGAATTATGTCCAAAACAGCCAATTTACGTGATATAAAAAAATATTGATAGCTGCTTGTTTTTTCACAGGTTAGTATAAAAATTATGTATTTTAAAACATCGCATGTTTTCTGAATTTACATTTCTCCCTTCTGGAAAAAGGAAAAGTCAAATAAAAGTTTATTATATTGTATTTCCACAAAAAAAGTTTCAGTAAATCAACCCTCGTCTCCCAGCAAGAGTTTTATTTATTTATCCTTTGTTGTTTTTTACAATTAGCATAAATAATCATATAAAAAATTCTTTTATATAAGAGAATGTATCTGTATGAGAATACATCTACATGATTTACATTATATCAATTAACAATGTAACGACTTATTTTATCGACACCTTTATATTTCAATCAAAATTTTAGGAAAATACATAAATCCCTAAAATATTGTCTGGAGTTATTTATGGAGTCCGATTTCCTGAGCAAAACTGACTTAGATGTAACAGAAAAGCGGGACAAGTACGAACAACCTGAAATTGAGAATTGGTAGATTGAATTATTTGAGGCCCTGGAAAATGGTGCTGTCATTAAACCCGACAAAAGATTGCCGCTTCTTCGAAAAGTGTTCCCATGAGTGTACAAGACATAAAAATAGCGATTTGACACACCAACTGAGATCCCAAAGGACAAAAGGCAGATGAAATTTTTGGGTGACTCCAACCTGCATCGTAATTCAGGAAAATGTGTCATAGGCGTACGTGAAAAAAAGACTAAACAAGTACAATTGCGTACCACTAGCATTTAGCAGAAATTCATTAGTGGCGAATGTAGAGTTGTTAAATTAAAATCCTTATACCAATTTCTTCAAACGTCGACCTGATCGAGCTGCTATATGGAGAGAACTACCACTTGCAAGCCTAGGAGAAATGGATCTGAGTCGAAAAGCAGACACAATAGCCAGAGCAGTAGCTACAAATTTTGTAGAGTGGATAAAAACTCTTGTAAGCGATGAGGAAACATCGCATTGAAAAATAACTTTGAGAGGAAGGTTGAAGGAAATGCCGTCGGTTCCACCAAAAGTAGTCGAATTTATGAGATTACTCCAGATGTTCCGAACTGTTATGCTACAACGAGAAATAATGGGAGACAAGCTGTCTAGAAAAAAGAAACGTCAAATCGTCGCTTTTGGGAGACGGTTGTCAAGTGAAATGCCGGTAAGGCCCTTGGGTCGGGAAGTTGTACAGGAAATGCAACGATGTGAAAGAGTGCCTGAAAAAATTGCCAAATGGCAGATGTTTGCAGAGGAATAACCCGCTTCAAGTCCACAAGGACTTTCTGTTTTATATTCAACGAAAAAACTGATATAAAACCACCAAAGTATTTGATAGATAGCGGTATGATGGATCCAGTCGAGGATCGTTTTACCACGAAGGAAGATAAACAACCAAGCCATGTTTTGGAGAGGTATTACATTTAGTTGTAATGTTCAGTGAAATTTAGACCTGTGTGTTGTGTGAAAATTTCAAAACAACTTTTTAAAGTGCGCGATATAAAGTGATATGTTTTTGTATTTTGTATTTGTCTGTTTTTTTGGTTAGGCAACCCTACTTTCATAAAAATAACCCTTGACAAATCCTTTTGGCGCAAGGGTTTATTTCACTAATTTTTAAATTTTTTCACAGGAAACAAAATACCCAAAAAATAAAGGAAAAATAATACCCTACAATGGATTATTAAGTTATTTTCAAGGTGTATTTAAAACAGTAATACTAAATTACTATTTTAAAACACTAATACTTACTTATACGTACTTCGTCATACTCTAAAATTAAAATTATAGATATTATATAAGATTTCTTACTCTGTCAAAATAGCGTGTTTACTACATCTGCTACAAAAAAAAATATTTCCCTTAAACTGAAATAACTCTTTCTTAAAAATAAGAGTGGTGGAAAATGTGAATTGATGGCTTTCAAATGTAATAATAATGTAAATCACAATTTTAGAAGATTTATTTCAAATTACATTACAATCGATAAGGTTGAATATGTAGATAAAGACGTACATTTTATCTTTTAAAAGAATTTTTATTACAAAAAGCTAGGCAAAATGCCACTGCCTCAATGAACCTAAATTGTATATACTCGTATACACAAATATACTTAAATATAATTTATGTCTGTCTTTCATATAAATACGTAACAAATGGTGTAAATGATTATTAATCTATAAAAATTAATTTATAATTTTAGGGCAATTCCCAAGGCTACCAGGGCTACCTAGACTTCCAAGACTGCCAGACTTGTCAAACCTTCCATCGCCAGAAGAATTTTTAGAAAGTTTGTTAAACGTAACACCCAAAGAACTTTTAGAAGTAGTGGGAGATTTTACGTTTGATGAAGTTCTGTCTGATCATATTCAATTTTTACTTTACAACAATAATGGATCCGTAACAGTATTAGACACATATTCCGACAGACACCATATTGAAAGCCAAACAGAACCTATTAAGTTTATTATACACGGATGGCAAGCTGCAGGTAAAGGCAGAGGTCACACATTATTATATGAATATACAGGGTGGACCATTAGTGTGAGAAAGTAAAATGGCTCCCTTGTTATTCACAATACAGAAAGAAAGTTTATATAAAAGTTGTATAGGACCAAAAAACCTAAAGGACAAAATTAATTTGAAACACACAGGGCGATGAGTAAACACGGGACACGCCAAATATTACATTTTTTAAATGGAACACCCTTTATATTTTTAAACATGGGTTTCTGAGAAAATTCTATATATGGCAATAAAAACGTTTAACATTTTAGTGGGGGGTTGCCAAGTTATGTAGAAAATTCTTCGAATTTTGGAATAAACATGACCTCGAAGAAATTGTATTAACTTTCAACTACTAACACTTGGAGTTATAGGCAAATGTTTGGCCAATACTCCTATATTAGCTAATATCAATATTTTATACAGCGCATTTTTTATATTATCATTTTAAGAAAATTCAAACTTAATTTTATAAAATTTTTCAAATGAAGCACCCTGTGTTTTATTATTCTATTTTATTCACATATCAGTCCACTTCAACTTTTATTAAGTATGTTTTACACCTAAAGCTGTTAGTTTTTAAGATATAGCAACATTTCTGGAAAAACCTAAATTTTATTATTTTCGGTCGCACGAAATGGCTTTGGAAAAAACTGTCTCATTGTATCAACTTGTCAATTCATAATTTATCATTCCATTTTGAGTTAATTTTATTAGTTAATATTTGTGGTATTCGTTAAAATAATAAAAATTAAGTTTTTTCAGAAATGTTGCTATATCTTAAAAACTAACAATTTTAGATATAGGACATGCTTAATAAAACTTGAAGTGGACCGATATGTGAATAAAATAATAAAATACAGGTTGTTCCATTTAAAAAATTTTAGAAAATCATGTTTAAACTTTCTAGAATTGATCGTATTATAAAAAATGTATAAAATATTGACATTAGCTAATATAGCAGTCTTTACCTAACATTTGCTTATAACTCTATCAAATATTTTTGCTCCAAGTGTTAGTAGCTGAAAGTTAATACAACTTCTTCGAGGTCATGTTGTTTCCAAAATTGGAAGAATTTTCTTCATAACTTGGCAACTCCGCACTAAAATGATAAACTGTTGATATTGCCATATATAGAATTTGCTCGGAAATCCATATGTTTAAAAAATATACAGGGTGCTCCATTTAATGTATCAAATTAATTTTGTAGTTTAGGTTTCTTGATTCTGTATAACTTTTATATAAATTTTATTTGTGTATTATGAGTAACAAGGGAGTTATTTTACTTTCTCACACTAATGGCCCACCCTGTATATAGAAACTGTTAAAAAACATACAATTTTGTTGGTTATCTAAGGTTATCTAACCATATGGGGTAGGTCAGTACGAAAACTCTGCTGTTTATTTTGTTAAATATCTCAGTTAAGTATAATTAAGAAATCGTTTTTAGTTATAGAGAAAAATAAAATTATATTAAAGGTGAAATGAAACGAAATATAAATAAAATTTCCGTATTCCGGATTCAATAAGTGAACTGCACTCAAAAAATTGAACATATTCGAAATATAAAATAAGTAATTGTGGAAAAATATTATACTAAAAAATTGAATGTGAATAAAATCATTTACTACATACTTACTTTTTTATTTAATTGACACACTTTTAAATAAATTAACTCCCTTCTCTGAAAGAATTGCTTATTTAATATGTTTTAATATTAAAATTATTCTTCGTTTTGGTGTAGCAATAACATCCAATTAAATAAAAAAATATATTAAATAATGCCACTAATAAATAATTATAAACGACACATTTACTTGTAGCTCTAGTCTATCTGAAATTTGTTCAATCATACGTAAAAATCAAGTACCGGAACGTCACCACTAACCAAGACAAATTAAATCTACAACTTCGGAATTTTTTCTGAATACGTATCTCAAATCTTCAAGAATTCTAAACCGACACAAAGTAGCAACCATCCAAAAAATTGTTCAATTGTTATCTGTTTCCAGGTGACATCGATTTTGTACAAAATATGGCGAAATCGTATCATAGCATAGGAATTTACAACGTCTTTGGAGTAGATTGGTCGCCTCATTCAAAAAGAAACTATCTTCACTCTGCAAGGGGGACAAAGAAAATAGGCGAAATAGTTGGAGACTTTGTTATGAATTTAATAAAGAATAATACTAGGTTGTTATCAAACGTACATCTAATAGGACATTCTCTAGGAGCACAAGTATCTGGATTTGCTGGAAAGCACATACAGGCTTTGACTAAGGGCAAAAAGATCGGGAGGATTACAGGTAACGGAATACTGAAAGACTTAATGTGCATTTTTATAGTAAATTGAAGTATTAATAATAGTCAATTGAGAAAATTTCCGATCACTTTGACGATGTGTTATATTCTTGCCTCCACTAATAAGGTGTAACTTACAACGAAATAATTTTATGAAAGTTACAAAAATTCAATGTCTTAAACTCTTGATGTATTGAATGTTTTTCTCAATCGCTGCAATTAACTCACCAGTTTTTCATTAAACACTTATTTTTTATGTAACATTCTAAATAGAGAAAATATATTCCAAGTCGGTAAAAAAGTTGAAAAATATATTTTCTGTTAAAATTTGATTTAGAAAATTGTAAGAAATAATAATGACTGAGTGTTATACCTGCACTAAATTCATCGGACAAGAGCTTTTAGTTCTACATAATAATTTATCGTCATTTAATTTTTTTTATGAATTAGAAATTACAACTTGCAACTTGCAAAGAAACGAATGTTATCCGATTGTTTTAATAAAATATTAGATATTTAATGTAACATTATCGCAGAAATATAGATAATTTTATCAGAATTGGTATTTTCAGCTATGAATCATTAAAAGAACAATGGATTACATCTATCTGTTGACACTATGCACACATAAATCAACAATGCAAAATTTATTCGTTGTCTGTTATATGTGTGCATCATCCATGATTTAATGTTTAATTCAGGTCCTGACTTGAAATGCGACATGTATTTTCTTTTTTAATTTATCTGTTAGTTCGAACTAATCCAATGAGACAGATTATTAGAAAGAACTTTTATAGAAAATATCAAAACGTCGAAATAAAATCTGTACATATATGCATATATATTTTTATATACCCGCCGATCTGAATATACAGGGCGTTTCGCTAAAAACCGACACAGAGCAGGGGCATAATTTCAGTTCTTCTGAAGTTTGTGAGTGTTTATTGAGCAATACTTACATGATTTCTTACAGGATGATCTAAATATCTTTTTCAACTCACAGACCAGTAGATTTATTCTTTATACAAAACTTGAAAGTCTTCTAACGATAATTCCGTTAATTTTTTTGTGTTTAAGAAAAGCTTACCAAAATGGACCAATTTCAAGGGTGTAAGTCTATGCATTCACTCAGCACATACAACAAGGAATCTTCTAAGTTTCAGTCCTAGTAGTTTAGCTTTTCCACTAATTTAATGTTGTAGAGATGCTTCTATAGTCAATAGTGTACAACGGTCTCTCTAAGCCTGATTTGTCATTCAGCATTTAATTTATACTTTTCTGCGAGGAAACATTGAATATTTCCCTCTATTGAGTCTTTCTTGAAGTCCTAGTATTTACAATTTTATTTATGAACTCATCTCCTCAAAGCCTGCTATGAGGCTCTGTTAGGAGGAACATTGACTCTGACCCTAAAAAAACGGTTTCATACTATTCCTTTTATTTAAGTTAATCTTTTAATTAAATTTTTTATTTCCTCTAATGTTTTGTCACAAAATACAGCCCAGTCGAATTAGTATTTGACATTAAATTTTCAAATATGTATATATTTGTATATTGTGAAGTTATAAGGAGACCGCCTAGTCGGGTGTCTTGGCCGATGGATTTCTATCGGCCGAGGTAAGCATCACGGACGCAGGCTGGAACTTGGATGGGTGACCTAAGGCAGGCTCGGGGACGTGGCTGTGGCAGCCTACCAGAGACCTGGGTCCCTCAACACCTTGATAAAAATGGTAATGAGAATAGAGCAATAAATCTCTGTAACTCAAGACCATGCTATCATACATAAAAATTGTGCGAGACTTTGTCACCAAGCCACTCGTTTAGTAATAGGATGGTTTGAAGAAAAGTAATGAAGGGGGGTGTACAAGGGGCCTAATAAGGCCTAAGTGCCGCGGTAGAAAAGCAATTTTCCACCACCCCCCGACATACATACATACATTATAAAATTATACATTTTTTACCACCTGGACATCAGTCCAACTGCATCAGCTCCAGCTGCGTCTGCCTTGGACCATAGGGTAAATCATACCAAGCTATAGTTTTCTATTGTATTAAAGAAGTCAATTTTCTTTGATTCCTATTCAAGTCTTGCTTATGAAGGTTGAGTTTTACAATCATTGTTAGACCTCATCCCAACCGCAAGGCATTCATGACCTTGGAATGTCCCTTGTTATGAGACGTTATTCTCCAATCATTATTATTCCAGGTCTTGTAAACTTCCAGTCACACTTGTCAAATCATGTAAATATTACTCAAATAACACTTGGGAATTTTAGAAAAGATTTTCTCATGCCAAAAATATTAAAAATTTGTATATGTTTATTAAAAATGTGTACGCATGTATTATAGATATCTAAAAACGTGATACTAATTATTTTGAACACATTGTATACTAATAGTAGAAAAATTTGCATTATATTTATGTTCAGTACTCTCGGTAAGAATCTATTCAGATTTTTTTCCACAAAAAAATCTCTAAAGGCAGTTTTGTAATTTTCAGATACATAAAAAATAATGGCCAGTGACCATGAATTTGGATCATCAGGTGAATAGGACATGCTTCCAATACACTTGCACGAGATCTATCTAACAAAAAGAGTTCATTAAAGCCAGTCAATGAATAAAACAGTTCCAGAGATTGACTCTAAATATTTTATTATTTCCATACAGTTCTATGATTAAGACGAATGAACAAAAATTAATACAGAGTCAGTTAGTTCCCAATTAAAATTGGAATTATGTGTAAAAAGTATGATACATTTTTTTATAAGATGTGGTAGGCTAATTAACAACTGAAATAAAAAGATCAATAATGAAAATAAATTTAAGGCAATTAATTTTAGTCATCGCACAGTTTTTTTCGTTTATTGACAAATTCGAAACGCGAACCAACAAATCATTGGTTTTAACAGTGCAGGGAATGACCATGCTTTATTTTATTGTATGTACTTTTCCCGTTCACAGGTTTAGATGCAGCTGCTCCTTTATTTGAGTTTCCAATAAAATTGCCACACGATTTAAGACTCACTAACGAGGATGCCGATTATGTGGATGGTATTCACACTAATGCAGGCTTCTTTGGATTTTTGGCTCCCTACGGACACGGCGATCATTATGTCGACCTTGGTGGTCCCATTCAACCTGGATGTGCACAAATAAATGTATTTGAGGCTTGTAAGTACAACAAAGTAGTGATATAAACTCTTATTTGTTGGGATAGATACTTCCTCTAGAATAGAAACAATAAATATAAGCCTCAGTCGATTGAAAAAAGAGAATGGATATATTGAACTTTAGATAACTTTGGAATAGATTTAGTTTATCAAATCTTCCAAAACAATCGGACAGTTGGTTTTTCTAATAGTAATTTTTTTTACAAAATGTGATACGCAACTTTCTGTTCGTTTTATTTATTTTAAATTACCACGATTGTTACAATATACACTTAAAAAACAATGTAGGTATATGACAAAATTTCTATCTGATTGGCTGTCAATCTTTCAAAATTGTACGTTTAGTAACCAAATCTAAATATCTAATTTTAAGCATGAGGGAAAATGATATTAGACAAACTAATGTCCAAATGAAATCACTTTTTGTCAATCAAATAAGATTTTTAATACTTACATATTATAATGATTGAGGATCAAACACTTTTTAAAATAAAGAACATACAGAAAAAAACTTGTCACCAGATCTTTGAAAGTGATAAACCTATTACTTAACCATTAAAAAGGAGTTATTGTAGAAGAACTCATTATGTAATTAAAAATAATATACAGGGTAGGCCATTTTAATCGATCCTCGCTAATATCTCCGGTAGTTTAGGCTATAGCGAAAAATGACCTGTATAAAAGTTATAGGGTTTGACGGGAGAAAACTGCTACTGATCTTAAATTTGACCTTGAGGTCACCGGTCAAGGTCAACTTAAAATTTTCAAATAGGAACCACTATTTTTAATTGAAATGAATTTAATTGAATTGAAACTAGCGGATAATTTTGAGTTCAGATGGAGTCTTTATCATGGGTCAAAATGACCTCATAAGGTCAGCATAATCTTTGTTACTGTTGAAATTAATTTAATTTTTAAAATTACATTTAAATTGACAGCTTCTGAATGATTATTAAATATTTGATCTTGAAAAGCCTTGTCCAAATCACATAAAAAATAACGTTATATTACCTCGTACGTGCAATTTTAATTCGGTATTAAAAAGATGGATTTCTTTTAACACAAATCAATTTGATCTTCAAATTGGTTTGTCTTAAGGTTGAATTTAAGGTAAGTACCAATTAGCCCCTAAAAATTTTAAAGTGATCATTTTTCGATAGAAACAACCACGCTGGAGTTACTGGCTTGAATATATTGAATAATACTGACCTCAGAATGACCTTATGAGGTCATTTTGACCCATGACAAAAGACACCATCAGAACATATTCCACTCTCTGCAATTCCGTAGTCAAAAATAGGGACCTTGACCGACTTTGGCGGTGACCGCAAGGTCAAATTTAAGGTCAGTAACAATTTTCCCCCACCACTTTATAGATATCAATTTTCGCTAGAACCTAAACTGTCGGAGATATTAGCGTGGATAGATTAAAATGGCCTACCCTGTATAATGAATGTGATTTCTGGATATTTCTAACAGATTTGTTAAAAAACGGTTAACAATAGGTAATTTTTTTCAGTACTTTTTCATTAAATATTAATTTGAGAATAAATTAAGACTTATTGCTCAATGAATACCTACCTACATTGTGGTACCAGGAATGTTTTGTAGATACGAGAGTTAAGCTTATGGACACAATGACACCTGAGTATGTGTCGTATACAGATAGAGAAACATTCATTACAATATTTTAAATAGGAGCGTACGTATACATATTATTCTGATGCATTAGCAAAAGCTCAAATTACGCTTAAACATTACACAACAAAGGTTTTCCTGATAATATAATGATCTGGTAGCCCCAGATAATCCTCAGACCATTGAGTGTTGGACTTTATTTTAAAACATAAAAGACCTTTCAGCGCAACAAATTTCTGAAGAGGTACAAGAGTACGATTTGTATATAACATTCGTGCCTACTTTTATTTGTTAGATGATTTCAGTACAAATTGTAAGTCATTGACTTGCAGAGCAAACAATGCTGCATCTACATAACATTTCTTCTCCATCTAACTAGTCCATCTCAAAATGGAGATTCTTGACCTTTTTTACGACATAAAGTCCCAAATTATCAAAACTCATAGTGTACAACTTTTCATACATTTAAAACATCAATAAAATGCCTCAGAATATTATTATAAACTACTGCTCTCACATTATAATCTGTATTACCTACGTATATTTTCAGTTGTTTGCAGTCATTTAAAATCGCATGACATTTACAACAATACCATCACTTCTAAAATATACCTCTCATCCCCCTGTGGAAATATCTTCAGAGCTGCCATAAATATGTGTGATAATAGCGGAAAAGTTGTTATGGGAGAACACACTTCTACAAAAGCAAAGGGTGAGTACTTTATTGACATCGACTCCAACAATCTACCAATGAAGAGGCGCGGTATTAGAAATATACTTCCTCAAATAGCAGGTTTTAATGTATAGAGGTCAATAAATATTCATCAATATTTACTTTGTTTCTCTTTTCCTGAAGTTTCCCATTATATTTTGCCATAACACTTAAATATTATTTTAAGAATTAGTATGGTAGCTTATATTTAAATGAGTTTATATGAGTGAATAATAATGTCAGATTGTTTTGAAAATTTCTTAACTTTTATGAAAGCATATGTACTCTGCTAAAATTTGTATTTATTTTTAGATGGTATGTGGTTACAAATAAAAGTTTGCCAAACATACTATCAGGCATTCACTATAACAAAAGGTTATCTATAGACAAGCTAACTCGAATTTCGAAATACACTTTCGTCGATTTTTCAAATGCAATACCCTGTGGCTTCATTTTCTAGTATAAGGTATTTCTGCACTTTTTTCTGCTACATCTGGTGATATTTCATTTTGTCATACTAATAGGTCACTCTGTATAGATATTTCTCCAGGATGTATAAATTTGATTGTCAATCCTCCGGCAATATCTATAATAACTTTTTTTCACTTTACATTTTAATTGTTGGAACCAATCATTAGAAGTGTCAATAACACAACTTTTATTTGCCAGAAGAAATAAATTGGAGCTGAGTGTTATGAAATGCTTACGTAAGATATCCTGTCTCTTGCAAGGATTCTGAGAGAAATGAAGTGATGAATGAGCATAATTGATTTCAGATTTAAGAACCCATATGAAAATGAGTGACATCGTTCGTATCTGAATAAGGAATTAATTAAAATGATAATGATGCTCGAGGTATTAAATTATTAATTTAAGGCAACATCCCTAAAATTTACCAGATTTCAGCATTATTTTAATTTGCAGGTAAAGCATAGAATTTACTTAATAAAGAAGAAATGTGTAATAAAGCTAACCTAAAGTAATAGAGTCATATTAGATTTCTTATACCTTTAATAACATATACGGAGCCTTCGTAAATGATTACAAGCCAGGTGACCAGTAATTTTGTTTGGAACAGTATTTTTTTTCCTTCATGTTGGCAATTAAACTTCGGTACCTAACATTAAAAATTATTAAGACACTAATTGTAAGAGTAAGATTAGGTATAATAGAACACAACATTCTGTTTCACCGACTGTAATTGGTGTAATTTTTTAGCGTAGACGTAACGATTTGTCATAGTTCATTGTAAACGAAACATTAATATCGGCTACGCCATAATTTAGGGATTTTTCATTACCAGTACCACACAGCACATGACGTCCCTGGGATATCCTCATTTAGTCCTATATATATCCTAATAGGGGATCTCATTCCTCAGGATATCCTGATGATATTTAAATAAGACAAGTAGATCCTATCAATATCCTAGTTGGGGATATCCCAGGTAAATCCAAGAGATCATTTTTCGATAGAAACAACCACGCTGGAGTTACTGGCTTGAATATATTGAATAATACTGACCTCAGAATGACCTTATGAGGTCATTTTGACCCATGACAAAAGACACCATCAGAACATATTCCACTCTCTGCAATTCCGTAGTCAAAAATAGGGACCTTGACCGACTTTGGCGGTGACCGCAAGGTCAAATTTAAGGTCAGTAACAATTTTCCCCCACCACTTTATAGATGTCAATTTTCGCTAGAACCTAAACTGTCGGAGATATTAGCGTGGATAGATTAAAATGGCCTACCCTGTATAATGAATGTGATTTCTGGATATTTCTAACAGATTTGTTAAAAAACGGTTAACAATAGGTAATTTTTTTCAGTACTTTTTCATTAAATATTAATTTGAGAATAAATTAAGACTTATTGCTCAATGAATACCTACCTACATTGTGGTACCAGGAATGTTTTGTAGATACGAGAGTTAAGCTTATGGACACAATGACACCTGAGTATGTGTCGTATACAGATAGAGAAACATTCATTACAATATTTTAAATAGGAGCGTACGTATACATATTATTCTGATGCATTAGCAAAAGCTCAAATTACGCTTAAACATTACACAACAAAGGTTTTCCTGATAATATAATGATCTGGTAGCCCCAGATAATCCTCAGACCATTGAGTGTTGGACTTTATTTTAAAACATAAAAGACTTTCAGCGCAACAAATTTCTGAAGAGGTACAAGAGTACGATTTGTATATAACATTCGTGCCTACTTTTATTTGTTAGATGATTTCAGTACAAATTGTAAGTCATTGACTTGCAGAGCAAACAATGCTGCATCTACATAACATTTCTTCTCCATCTAACTAGTCCATCTCAAAATGGAGATTCTTGACCTTTTTACGACATAAAGTCCCAAATTATCAAAACTCATAGTGTACAACTTTTCATACATTTGAAACATCAATAAAATGCCTCAGAATATTATTATAAACTACTGCTCTCACATTATAATCTGTATTACATACGTATATTTTCAGTTGTTTGCAGTCATTTAAAATCGCATGACATTTACAACAATACCATCACTTCTAAAATATACCTCTCATCCCCCTGTGGAAATATCTTCAGAGCTGCCATAAATATGTGTGATAATAGCGGAAAAGTTGTTATGGGAGAACACACTTCTACAAAAGCAAAGGGTGAGTACTTTATTGACATCGACTCCAACAATCTACCAATGAAGAGGCGCGGTATTAGAAATATACTTCCTCAAATAGCAGGTTTTAATGTATAGAAGACAATAAATATTCATCAATATTTACTTTGTTTCTCTTTTCCTGAAGTTTCCCATTATATTTTGCCATAACACTTAAATATTATTTTAAGAATTAGTATGGTAGCTTATATTTAAATGAGTTTATATGAGTGAATAATAATGTCAGATTGTTTTGAAAATTTCTTAACTTTTATGAAAGCATATGTACTCTGCTAAAATTTGTATTTATTTTTAGATGGTATGTGGTTACAAATAAAGGTTTGCCAAACATACTATCAGGCATTCACTATAACAAAAGGTTATCTATAGACAAGCTAACTCGAATTTCGAAATACACTTTCGTCGATTTTTCAAATGCAATACCCTGTGGCTTCATTTTCTAGTATAAGGTATTTCTGCACTTTTTTCTGCTACATCTGGTGATATTTCATTTTGTCATACTAATAGGTCACTCTGTATAGATATTTCTCCAGGATGTATAAATTTGATTGTCAATCCTCCAGCAATATCTATAATAGCTTTTTTTCACTTTACATTTTAATTGTTGGAACCAATCATTAGAAGTGTCAATAACACAACTTTTATTTGCCAGAAGAAATAAATTGGAGCTGAGTGTTATGAAATGCTTACGTAAGATATCCTGTCTCTTGCAAGGATTCTGAGAGAAATGAAGTGATGAATGAGCATAATTGATTTCAGATTTAAGAACCCATATGAAAATGAGTGACATCGTTCGTATCTGAATAAGGAATTAATTAAAATGATAATGATGCTCGAGGTATTAAATTATTAATTTAAGGCAACATCCCTAAAATTTACCAGATTTCAGCATTATTTTAATTTGCAGGTAAAGCATAGAATTTACTTAATAAANAATAAAAAATATTAGATGGAGTGGAAATGGCAAGCAAATGTTTTGGAAATTAGGTACGTATTTGATCTATAGAAATATTTAATACCACCCTGTAATTTTTTTTATTAGCCCAATAAGTACTAAAAATGTGCTGTATATAGCCCAGCTAATGTCCTGAGGACATCAACAGTAAAGCCTATGTTGTCCTCATTTGATCCACTGATAACCTGATAATAGCCCGGCTGATGTCCTGAGAACATCAACAGTAAAGCCTAGGTTGTCCTCATTTAATCCACTGATAACCTGACAATGTCCTGTATATAGTCAGGCGGATGTCCTCAGGACGTCACACGCAAAGCCCGGGAGGTTCCATTTGGATATCCCTGGTACATCCTGAGGTGATCGTGTACTTATCCGAGGATATCCTATATATCCTAAAAAGTTATCCTCAGTACATCTTACGAATGTCACTGTGCTGTGTGGGCTAGCTCTACAATGCTGGTTGTCTAAGCTCGGCGGTCACGTGGCTTGTAAACATTTATAAAGGCTTTGTAGTTCGAGATAATAGGTCATATACAAGGTGTTACAAATTAGTAGGTCAAGCAGTGGACTAAAATAAATACAGGACTTTTCTTATGCAACTTTTCATTTTGGAGCCCCATTTTCAAAATACAAGGTGTCAAAATTAAAATTAAAAAAAATGATTTTTATTGATAACGCAGGTGATTGTAGAGAAGTAGGTTGTAGAGTAGAAGAAGATTTATCCGAAATTTAGCAGAATTCGTCGGCACACTTGTGTGTAATTTTGCTTTAAAATATTAAAGCGCAAACGAAGAGGAAGGTACCCATTGACCATGGTTACAGTACCCATGGACCCCCTATAAAACTTTGTGAAAACACATACAGGGTTCAGTTAAATACCCGTTACACACAAATCATTTTAAATCATAAAAAAACTCACTCGTTTAAAACAAAATGCAGTGCCTAGTGCGTCTTAGATCATACCAATAAATAGGTAATTAGAGCGTCGATCATCCACCCGAAGCAGATCGAACTCACAATGGAGAAAGAACGCTATAAGTATTAGCTTCCTTCTTTGATGACTTCAAACAGGAAATATGTATACCTGGAAACTCCTTCACCAGCGAGCAGNGCCTACGTTGTCCTCATTTGATCCACTGATAACCTGATAATAGCCCGGCTGATGTCCTGAGGACATCAACAGTAAAGCCTAGGTTGTCCTCATTTGATCCACTGATAACCTGACAATGTCCTGTATATAGCCAGGCGGATGTCCTCAGGACGTCACACGCAAAGCCCGGGAGGTTCCATTTGGATATCCCTGGTACATCATGAGGTGATCGTGTACCTATCCGAGGATATCCTATATATCCTGAAAAGTTATCCTCAGTACATCCTACGAATATCACTGTGCTGTGTGGGTTATGTTCAACGTTCACTAATTATTCAGTTTATAGTACATATAGCTTATTGTGTGTGGCTAAATACATAACGCATAACACTTTGTTAAGTAGGGGATCCACTGCACTTTGATTTTAACACCAATTGTAAATCAGCCGGCGTGTTCTCAGTCAGAAAATGTGGTGCAAAGTAGAGCTCCGAGATAACGGGAGTGAAATTTGCTTATTTTTTAAAAGGTCTCCCGAATAAGTGGTTCTACTTCTACTTCTAGTGGTTGGTCCTAATAAGTCCCATAGCACTGCGGTCTGATTAGGCCTATTGTGCGTCCCACTACTAGTCCTATTCAGCAAGTAGATTTGTCCTTTTTACAAAGTCCAAAAGCTTCCTTGCTGATACTTCTCTGTTCCTTGGGTTCCAAATAAGGTCTCCCCAGGAGCTCCATTATACTACCATTATATAGGTTCTTCAAAGGAGCGCCATTCTGCTTCGTGCAAATCCCGGGCACTCGTCCAGGATATGCAGAGAAGTTTCATCCGCCGATTCACATCCTCGGCAGACCGGACTGTCTACAAGCTTTAGCTTATGTAGATCTTTCCTAAAGTGACAGTGTCCTGTTATGAGTTCTGTCACTCTCCTGAGCCGGATTCTGTTCAAGCTCAGTAAATCATTAGCTATTTCCTTCGAAGGATAATCCATGAGCTTAGAATGACTATGTCCTGGCCTTGAAGTCCAATATTTCCTATGTTCTGTCTCAGTCCATTTGCTCAGAGCCCGCCTGACCACACTGGGAGATGTGCCACAGGAGGGCTCCGGGCCAATGAACTCTGTTTCGGATCCCTTCCTAGCAAGTTCATCCGTTTTCTCATTTCCACAAATGCCTTTATCCCCTGGCACCCAACACAGTCTGACTGTATTGTTGGTGACCAGTTCAGTCAGCATTTGTAAACAATCCCACACCAGTTTTGAATTTATCTTGTGTGCGCCCAAAGCTTTAATTGTAGCTTGACTATCAGAGAATATATATATATGAATATACGTTTATAACCTCTACGTACATTCTCTGCCAGACACGCCATTATCGCGAAAATTTCTGCTTGGAATACGGTAGGGAACTCCCCCAGACTATAGCTTGCACTCCATCTGGGTCCGAGTCCATATATTCCTGCACCCGTCCCTCTAGTCATTTTGGAGCCATATGTAAACCATACTAGGCTCCACCTTTCCACGGTATTAAACTTTTCCTCCCATTTGCTTTGATCCTCTATTCGAGTCTCAAAAGACTTGTGGAAGTGAAACCTTGGAAGCATTAGTGATCGAAAGGGATTTTATACAGAAGGCTATGCTTAGTCGTTCTTATAGTCGGGAAACATAATGTTATCGTTTCAGAACTCATAAAAGAGGCTTTGAAGAGGATAGATGACTGGCGTAAGGGGCAGGCACTGTCAGTAAATCCTGACAAAACGGTCGTAGTACCCTTCACCAGGAGAAGGAATTTGATTGGATTATCTGAACCTATAATAGGGGAGAGATGCATCAGGCTTTCCAGGGAAGTAAAATATCTAGGAGTCATACTAGATAATAAGCTTACCTGGAATGCGCACTTGAAAAAAGTGGTGAGGAAGGCGAAGCAGGCATTGTGTGTATGCCGTCGTCTTATTGGGAACGCCTGGGGACTGAAGCCAAAGATGTCATACTGGTTGTATACATCGATAGTAAGACCTAGGATTCTCTACGGCGCTGTGGTATGGTGGCAAAAAACACAACAGACCACAGCAAGGGAAAAACTGAAACGGAATTTGCTGTCCAATTTGTTAAAAAGTCAAAGATGAAAAAGTTACACACGCAAAGTACCAAGGGCCCCCCCCCCCCCGTACCCACCCCAATGGACCTTGTGGAAATAAATGCAATCAAATTCATCAAATTGCTCATCAAAATTTAGCTGTGTATACCAAATTTCATTCATTTATCACAACGCGATTGAGAGATATTGCAAAAAAATGATTTCCATTCCTCCCTCTTCAATGGGTCCCTGTGCCCTTAGGAAGCATTTCCGGACCCATGTTCATATGAACTTTTTTACTTAGTTTTGATCATAGAATCGGCCTGTTCAGGGTTGGCAGCTAATTATGAGACACCCTG
>NW_019416964.1:52152-114858 GCF_000390285.2 Anoplophora glabripennis | reverse complement strand
CACAGATAACAGGTAAAAACTACCGCAACGACGGATTTCAGTATTAGGAGTCACATGGCTCTCCACGTGTATTGCGAATGACGCTAGAGACTACAGTTGTCCAGCTATGTAGTGGTGTAGTGGTTGAATATATATATATAACTTCAATAATTTTTTCTCGGAAACTATAAGGATTTTACAAAAAATTTTTTACGTTATTAACTCCATTTCTCATGCCGCATCTATTATCAAATTTTTTTGGATAAGTTGTGAATCACCCTGTATATATATTCTCTGATAGTCAAGCTGCAATTAAAGCTTTAGGCGCACAAAAGATAAGTTCAAAACTGGTGTGGGATTGTTTACAAATTCTGACTGAACTGGCCACCAATAATACAGTTAGACTGTAAGGCATTTGCGGGAACGAGAAAGCGGATGAACTTGCTAGGAAGGGATCCGAGACAGAGTTCATTGGCCCGGAGCCCTTCTGTGGCATATCTGCCAGTGTGGTCAGGCGGGCTCTGGGCAAATGGACTGAGACAGAACACAGGAAATACTGAACTTCAAGGCCAGGACATAGCCATTCTAAGGAGCTCATGGAGTATCCTTCGAAGGAAAGAGCCAACGAGTTACTGAGCTGGAATAAAATCCGGCTTAGAAGAGTAACAGGACTCATAACGGGACACTGCCACTTTAGGAAACATCTACATAAGCTAAAGCTTGTAGACAGTCCGGTCTGTCGAGAATGTGAATCGGCGGATGAAACTTCTCTGTATATCCTGGGCGAGTGCCTGGGATTTGCACGTAGTATAATGGAGCTCCTGGGGAGACCTTATTTGGAACCCAAGGAACAGAGAAGTATCAGCAAGGAAGCTTTTGGACTTTGTCAAAAGGACAAAACTACTTGCTGAATAGGACTAGTAGTGGGATGCACAATAGGCCTAATTAGGCCGCGGTCCTATGGGACTTATTAGGACCAACCGCTAGGAAGAAGAAGCCACGTGTATCCTTTTGATATAGTATGTATTATTTGAAATTGTATTCCTTACAGAAACAATCTGTAAACTGTTTTTGTAAAAAAGAAAGTTTTAGGTATTCTGTTTACTGAACTGTACATTAAGCTCTTTTACAGTTAAAAAAATTTGAACTCTAAAACGATTAATTCTTTGAACAAAATTAAAGGCAACCAATAAAGACTACAATTTCATGATGAAATGATGTCAAATCCATATTATATAATTTGTATTTATCTGTTTCACTTATTGAATATTGTGGCCATTACAACTAAATACTGAAAACACTCGAGCATTTATTTACAGCAGTAAATATTAGAATGTTTACTTATAAACAGATGTCAAAATTTTAGCTTGTTTTCTAATGGCGATCGAATTAAATAAATCATAAATTTGACTTTTCTTATTCCTTCAACATTGTTGAACTCGAAATTTCATGTTTCATCTAATGATGCAAATATAAGGATTTAGGAGGCCTGGAAGATGTTTTAACTTTCCAACAGATAGAGCATATTGCCTTATGTGCATATACTGATTTTAATTATTCTACTGTCAGTAATAAAGATATGGAAGAAATAAAAAAAGTTTCAGTTTTTTATTTCAGGTACTTATCTTCAATTTCCTTTCGTAATGCATTAAAGTATGCAAGTTTTTTTGTAATTTAACCAACCTTGTCAATCCTCAAGTTCAGGAGTTACTAATGATGTACAATCTTAAAAGTGACCACACACCTGTACACATGTGATAATATAAAATATCACTTTTGAGAAATTTCCAAATTACAATAATAATTGTACAATAACCTATAGTCTTTAAAATATCAACTGAAGAACTAAGTCGTTGACGGTATGTACCAGGTTCGGTCGCTGACGCAGCAGCTCGGCATTGAAATATTTGAAAAACTTGTTCCCATATTTATTTTACCGTACCCTTATACAGGTCTGGTCGAATACACATGGAGGTGGTAGAAATGTATACACCCAGTTGAAGAATGCGAACGCGGGCAAACGAAATCCTACACAGCTGTATTGGGCTACTGGGCAATAAATCTCAGCTTTTGACAAGTGGTTGACAAATTGCCCAGCAGTGTAGTGTAGTGCAGCAATACAGAATTTGGTGTGATTTAGCTAATTTTAATTTTTATAGGCACCTTCTATTAATCATTTATATTACAATTGCGAAAGGGAGAAATAATATTATTACAACATGGCATTTTGGAGACCTTTTGAGACGGAACAAACGAAATTTACCGTCAATATAATAAAATTGTTTGAGGACATAAATAATTAAAATATGTTGTTGCTCAAATGAACATATAATAGAAGTTTTCTACACATTATATACAAATTATTATAATTTTTTACCTTTAGCAGAAAACTTTTTTAGGGACGCCTATGAAACTCATTAAATTTGATTGCTCGGTTTTTTATACATGTTCAACTGACTTCGGAAAGACTATACCAGGGGATGTCCACTATGAGACAAATTTTAAAAAAATTTAAAAATCTCCTAAGAAAGTATTACTTATGATTTACTTATGTGTGATTAAATCTTATATGATAGTTCTCCGAATGTATATTTTAAAGAATACCTTCAATTTTGGTATAGTTATGTTATTATAAATATAAAATTTAAAATTTATCTCTAACGTACTTTGAGCCATATTGTTGCTATTTGATAGCTAGGAAAACCCCAGAGTATTGCAAGTAAAAATTTATCAGAGATGTAGAAATTTACTCACCTACTTAAAACGTTTAATTGTACTGCAACATACCTGGATATAATAGTCCACTAATTAAAGGGTGGTCCACTTGTTTAACAACTTCAGCACCTGCCTTTTTTGCATCATGCTCAGTAATAACTGAACTAAGTCGGTACACATCGAGTGTATATTCTTTTGACAATTGATAATCGGTGCCTTTTACAAATTTTAATTTTTCCAATGGAACTCCTATTGATTCCAACATGGCTTTAATAATATGCTGATAATACTGAACCCTAAGATCTAGTAAATTCCATGGAGCCTTCATATTATCTAAATATGCATGTAAGTCTGCAAAAAGTATGGTAACCTCAGCATCAGCTTTTAAGAAGTCAGCTATTTTGGTCATTGGTACAAAGTAAGCAATATGTGGTTTGCCTGTTGTTGCAGTGCCCCAATAAATTTTCAAATCACGTGCTTTTAATATCATTTTAATCTTATCTTCTCCTAATACTTCTTGAAGATTTCTTACTACATAATTATATTTCTCTTCATATGAAAGTTTTGCTTCATTTGCCATAGTGCTCTAAAATAAGGACAAAATTATAATTTTATAAAAATCTTAATAAAAATAATACAAAAATTGTGTTTGTGTCTAATTAATACAGGGTGTCTCATAATTAGCTGCCAACCCTGAAAAGACCGATTCTATGATCAAAACTAAGTAAAAAGTTCATATGAACATGCGTCCGGAAATGCTTCCTAAGGGCACAGGAACCCATTGAAGAGGGAGGAATGGAAATCATTTTTTTGCAATATCTCTCAATCGCGTTGTGATAAATGAATGAAATTTGGTATACACAGCTAAATTTTGATGAGCAATTTGATGGACTAATCCATTTATTTCCACAAGGTCCATTGGGGTGGGTACGGGGGGCCCTTGGTACTTTGCGTGTGTAACTTTTTCAACTTTGACTTTTTAACAAATTGGACAGCAAATTCCGTTTTCCCGAACTGTTTTACGTTAAAAAGGTACTCTTGTTTCAAATCGTTATCTTTAACGGTTTCTGAGAAAATCGCTCTTGAATTAATCCCACTTTGGTCAATTTCATAGTAATTTATCGGAATCGATTCAGGGATGGCAGCTAATTATGAGACACCCTGTATAACTTGAAATCATATGAGCAAATCTAGGAAATAAAAGTTTCTTTCAATTTCAAATAAAATATAAGTTTATTCAACTTATGATTAAGGAGGGGATTTTGTACAAAAAATATTGCCCAGCGTGAGTCAACAAAATGGGACCCCGGACAGTCTTATAATTTCCATTCCTTTATAATAAAAGCAGAAATATGATTTTTAAAATTCCTTCAAAAATGACTTTAAAAAACGTATAACAGGTATAGTCAACAGTCTAATGTTTATATTTTCACGTTAACAATCCGATATGTAAATTAACTCCTATTTGCAGTGTCTACTAAATTTTTATTTTCGGATTCAAGTAGTTTTCAAGGTGTTCAAGGGTTGATTTTAATTCATTTTCAAGGAGGTAAATTTTTCTAGGGTAAACACTTTTCTATTTGTAAAAGCTAATCGACGTTAATTTACTCGAAATTTTTCATTTTCTTTACTCAAAATATAGTTATTAACTTGAAGATGAAGGTGCGCTCCGCGTTCACGACAGATAAAAAAGTTAACCATCTATCTGACCATCTCTCTGATTCTCTTTAAAAATTTAAACTCGAACGCATACGAGCAATTATTAAGTATCGCATTAAGATAGAATAAGACTGTAAAACTTTATAATTCTAAAGATAAAATATATGACTGAAAAATTGACAATTTAAACGTGATGATATGGGATATTGAAGTAAAATTGATCATCATAATTTTTACACATACAACATACATTGAAATTATATTATATTGAAGAAATTTAATTATATTTATTAAACAAAAATAACAATACAATATCTGAAATAAAAATTTTATTACAATAATCGTTACAAAATTATATTGAATTGGTTTTGAGAACTATAAAAATGAAACAAAATTAAAATATTTTAAGTCATTTCTAAAATAAGAATCATTTCTTTAATTGTTTATCTAACTCTTAAATTTTTTGGTCATATTGTACTATATTTTTCTGATTTTCACTTATTATCATTTCTAATTCTTTTTTTCTCAAATTTAAATCTGCTGCTTCTTCAATCAATTTTCTTTTTCTTTTTTTTCTGCACTTTCATCTTCTCTTTTGTCTTGTAAAGCTTGTTTTCGATTTGCAGAAGAGGATTTAAAAGCAGCAATCATTGGTTTAGTTATTTTAATATTTGTTACATCGCCGGTATTATTAACAATAATAAAATCATGTACAGATATTTGATATATATGACTTTGTTCTTGTTGATTCTCAACCAGGAATTCTTTGTTGAAAGAAAAACTGCGTTTTACAGCAGCATTTCCATAAAAAAATACTATGTTCGTTTTAAAAATTGGACAAAATTTCAGATATATTTTTCTCAGCACACAGTTTCATAAAAAAATCATCTAGCTGATGTTTTTTCTCATCAAACTTTAATAATTCTTTCATTTTCTACAAAGGTAATCCTTTTCAATTTCTTCAGTAATAAGTTCACCAAAGTGGTTATGCTCGACTAAAACTTCTAAAGCCAGTTGAATCCGAATTTTAGCAATTTTCGGATTCAACATAACAGAAGGAGAAAAAATAATTTAATTCATTAAAAATTGTAATTAAATAAAATGATTGCGAAACAATTTTTCAAGGATCATTAGTTCGATTCGAAGAGATTTCAAGTATTTCAAGTAGATTAAATCCATTCAAGGAGTTTTCAAGGTTTTCAAGGGATTCACGGAGCAGTAGACACTGTACTTTCGGTAAAAATGATATAACTTAAATTATTTTTTTAATTTGGCGGGTCGTATTAATTCAAAAAACACTGCATAACTGACTAAAATATATAAAAACTTTTTACTAATTGCATTTGGAGAATAATATGTATAGGCATAAAATATTATATAAAATACTATTGTATCCATCAGGGAAATATTAAAATTTTAAGTTATAAGAAATGTAATGGAATTTCCCTAGCAGGTGAGACCTAAATAATAAATACTGGTAACTAATATACATATAATATCATAAGGGTGCATTTCCAGAAGCAGTAAAGACGGAGACGGACAGTATAGGTACCCTTTCTTTAGTAAGATCTGAAGTTTTTGCTGAACATTTTTTCGGTCCTTTATGATTTGAGGTAGTTTCATAGCGCATAATCACGTTACAGATGTTTCCCATTTGTGATTTAGTACTGTTGGAATACGCAGCATCTTTTCTTGTGTGGCTTTAGCCTGGATTTTACGAATTTTTACTGAACTTGTTATAGTGTAGTATAGTGCTGGCGAATTAGTTCGTGTCATAGAGACAATACATTTTGTTAGAGAGGTGTTATTTTTAGGATAGGTATGTAGGTATTTTTTTTCTAAATTGGATGGATGGATCGTTATATACCTTGAAATCAGTAAAATCCAAATGGCTGGTCGTCAAATTTCTAAGTTAGTTATAAATTTTAAACCAACTGCCGGCTCCTAATAATGGGGCCATTTGGTAAATTTTCAAAAACGCTCTTTATTCTGTATATACAAAGTATTGCTCATAATTAGGCGATCCTAAAAATTTCAACTCAATCCATTGAGTGGTTTTCACAATATATGATTTTTAAATATGCGAATATTTATCTTAGCCGTGGCAATGCAATGACGTCACCGCATGGGACGGTCAGCCGGCGTAGCAGTGCGAGCGTACGCTACTTCCAGATGAGTTTCTGCATCTGCAGAATATTTTAGCGTTTGTGCATATTAAATTTAAAAAATGGAAGCAAATTTCATAAAAGCAAATTCTTTTGTTTGGTTAGGTATGATTTTTTTTAATAAAAACCACGACTTTATCAGGGCTGAGATGAGAAAAGTGGTACGCTTCAATAATGTGTAAAGCATCTATAAAGTACGTTTGTAGCTAAAGTTTTGATGTTTTTGTACAATAAGAATAGTAAAGAATAAGGATTTTGCGTTTAATTGGACGAAATCGTTTCTGCCACAGGTTTCAAAGATTTACCTAATCAAATGCAAAATTCTCATTACTATTTTTATTCCCATGGAAACTACATAAAATCTACCTATTCGTAATTAATAATGTAATATTTATTATATAAGTACTTAGTACCTATCCTATAGGTATTTGTATAATATTCACAAAAAGATCAACAATGGAAACACACAAGTGTAGTGTTTCGAGAGGATACAAACGTATTTATTACATGCCTAAATTACGCAGGGTAGTTTTATTGCTTTCGAAATAAGTTATATTCAAATAAAACATTAAAAAAAAAACAAACCAAATTAGAGACTATATTAAACAAAACAAATCAAAGTAGAGACTAATAGACTATTGATTTTAGATCCGCACGACAGAATTATGGAGACATTATTATTATTTTCTTAGGTATCTTCACACTAGTGCTCTCCCACTGGGGAATAATACAATATTTGTAATTATTTTCTGTTCTGTGTCTTCCATATTGCTAACAAAATTCGGTATCTTAATGTACCTACTCAATCTAAACTTAACAGGCAACCAAAACCTGATTACCCGACTGACTGACATTGACAACACGCAAGCATGCGGTATCGTTTTCCCACCGGTTCAGCGGATACTCAGTGCGCGAGTTTGATTTTTTTTTGGATGACTTGTAGGCGATATAAAATTCTAGTTTATTGCAGAGAACCTTAAAATTACAATATATTTCCGTTAAGCAAATAAAAAAAATTGCTGAATTAACCCATTGTATTTGTTAAATTCCAAATAAAAAAGTATGCCCTACAAGTTTCCGAATAAATGAGAAGATGAGAATAATGACCAACCTACATTGTAAAACTTAAAAATATTTTTTGTTTTGTTTTTACTTCAATAGTTACCTATTAAAAATTTTTGGATATAATGACAAAACTAGTGTAATATTTTATGTTTATACGGCATGTCAAAAAATGTTTTTAGGCATCTGTCACTGAAAACTATTGTTTTCCACTAAAATGGTCCAAGTTTTACCGACGAACGTGTTCAACTTTAGCATTTTGAAATGCTACTTTTCTTATTTATTAGTTAATTAGGATTAATGTATGTATAATTACTAACAACGCTACTTTTAATTTAGTATTTCTTCTTCATATAGGTATATTCTATGTTTTATTCTCTTCTGTTTTATCAACATCGAGTTTTCCTGGTTGCTGCTATTAATAATATTGTCTTAAGTATTCGATACGATAGACAACTAACACACCACTCCTAAAAATCATTGAAATTAGATCCACAAAAAGTATCCTCTAGGTCTCCTGAGAAAATAACATCTAGCTGGTAGAGACGGACGGGTTCTGGTGAAGTGAAGTGGATCGTAATTAATTTTACAGTTTTCCATTTTCATGGGATTTGAAAAACCACCTTTTCAGTGCTTATCTGTATACCGTCGATGTGTCTCTCACTAAAAGTTTTGCGAGACGCTTTTCTGACAATCTTTTTGTGCAGTTTAACCAGGATAAATTTCGTTTTGTTTTGCTCCAAGATTTACTTCACATCTGAAAGTAATTTTGGTTACCTCAATGTAAACCCTACTACAGAAGTTGAGCTGCAACTAAAAGGCATTTCTTAGTTCAAAGTACTTATGTAGGTAATTGTTCTATTTTAGGGATTTTAGGATAAGTTTGATAAGCTCCGATATTCCGTCCAGCTCCAGCTTTGGAGGACTATTCATTAGTGGCTCCCCGTTGCCCATAAGGGCGTTCTCATTACATTTTTTTTTGGCCTTGAAGCTACGTCCATCATCAGCTGCCACAGTTTTCCCGCAGCGATCTCCATATACACTGGTCAACAAAACCTAGGGCTGGATAGACGCTATACTGTTTTCAAGTCCCTTGTTGCCACCTAAGAAGCAACATCTTATTTAACTCCCCGGATAATCAGATAAGCCTAATATATTTATTAATGTTTTTTTTGTTTATATTTAACTATTTTACTACTATTTAAACCTACTAGACCATATCTTCAAAACGTATGTAACGCACGATCATAGTACTATGAATATGCGCTCTTAGCCCATGTTTAAATATTTTTATCAATTTTGTTACTGACCGTACAACCTGTCAAAATCGTTGTGTTAAAACCAACCAACATTTTGCAAATTCGGGAGTTGAAATAAATAGTTTTAAAATTTTATCTACTTCAATTTATTTATTTCATTCACTACCATTACTTTGTTTTTTTATAATATCTTTGTTTTACGATTTTGAATTTCGTAACTTGGTAAAATTTAGAGTACTCAACACATTTCGTGTAAAGTTATGTAACACCCAGTACAACCTACCTCAATGATACCAGAAAGTTATTATAATCCACCACCCTAATGCTCTCTGACGAAAAGCTGCCTTACGCTAGTGTCGGATCCCCGATGATAAATTTGTTTTGTCTAAAGCAGCAATGCACAGACTTATAAGGAACAGGGGCCACTCGGGAAAAATATAAGCCAAGGACGGGCCACTACAAACAATATTTATTAACACAATTTTTTTTATTTTTAAATAGTATGAAATACAATGATAAAAATAAAATAACCTTCAAAAATGTTTGTTGTAATAATTATGTAATCATTACAATGTAATATTTCATGTTTTATTATTTTGATGCATGACATTGCATTGAACTAACAAGTTTTTTTATATTTGGCTCCACATTACTTGTAGCCACACGTATAATTGCTTCCAAATTTTCATTTGCCAGACGGTTTCGGTTTTTCGTTTTGTTAAGTTTCATCACTGAAAACGTTTGTTCACAAATATACGTCGATCCAAATAAGCTTGCGCATTTCAATGCATTTATTCGCAACTCTTTATAAGCGTTTTTATCAACGCAACGGTAGAAGTTGAGTAAATTACCTTCATTAAATTTGTTTCTTAAATTATCATCATTTTGCATGTCTATTAATTCCAGCTGCATTAATTCCGGCGCATTTTCGGGTGAAATGTTGAAAGGATTGCTGAAAATGTCCAATAGCGGTTTAACTTTTTTGAAGTCTACAAAACGATTTTCAAAAGCTTGTATCAAAATATCAATTTTTTCAACATGAGCGAAATTGACGTCAGTTTTATTGAACTTCTCCATAATTTTTTTGTAGTTCGGAAAATGGCCGTAATTGGCTGAATTGATTTGTGTCCTGAAAAGACTCAATTTGCATTGAAAGGACGAAACATGAGAGTATAGCTGCGAAATCAATTGATCTTTGCCTTGGAGTCGCGTATTTAAGACATTCAAGTGATTTGTGATGTCTACAAGAAACGCTAAGTCACACAGCCAATCAGGGTTGTCGAGTTCGGGGACGTCGTTTTTCTTTTCCGCCAGAAATAGTTGGATTTCTTCAATCAAGTTAAGAAATCGCTGTAGTGTCAACCCACGACTTAGCCACCTTACTTCAGTGTAAAACAGGAGATCACCATATTCGCTTTCAATATCCTCGAGAAATTGTTTGAATTGTCGGTGATTGAGACCTCGTGATTTTATAAAGTTTACGGTAGGTACTACAACTTTCATAACATTTTCAAATCCCAATAATTTTGAACAGAGGGCCTCTTGATGTATAATACAATGAAACTGCATTAATTCCTTGGTATTTATGTTTTTAGTTTGTAAATATGTTTTTAACAGAGTTACTATCCCAGATGTACTTCCAACCATTGAAGGTGCTCCGTCAGTTGTAATTCCAGATATTTTCGTTAAATCCAAATCCATTATAGAACATTTTTCTAGAAGAGCTTTGAGCATGTCACTTCCCCTGGTTTGACTTGTCAAAGAACTCATACCAATCAGTTCTTCACTCACTTCAAAATTTTGCGTTACACCTCGTAAAAATATTAATAGTTGAGCAGTTGAACTTATATCTGTAGATTCGTCGAGCGCTATAGAAAAATACTCAAAACTTCTCGATTTCGTAGCTAATTGCTCTTCTATATTATCTGCTAATGCGGTAATTCTTCTTTGAACAGTCATCCGATTTAACTGAATTTTTTCAAACTTCTTTACATTTTCCGGACAAATTTTTTTTGCGGCGATATCCAAACATTGCTTAACAAACTCACCATCTTTAAAAGGCCGACAAGTTTTCGCTATTATTCGAGATATTTCAAAGCTAACTTCAGTGGCTGTTTCAGCATCTTGAATTGGTTTTGTAAACATAGATTGCTGGCCTATTAGTTCCCGTTGTAAAGTGGAAATTCTTTGCGTTCGATTTTCGCCAGTTAATTTGGTAAAAGTTGGATGCTGGGTTTCATAGTGCCTTTTCACATTATATTCCTTCGGAATAGAAACACTACTCTTGCATATTAAACAGACAATTTTGTTATGCGATGAAATAAAAAAGTATTTTTCGGTCCAAATATCATGAAACTGTCGATTTTCATCTTCAACCTTACGACTACGTTTCTTACTGGGGCCTGGTTTATCCATATCAAAATTAATATTATATGTTACAGTCGGTAAAAGCCAAGTTCGAACGACGAAATATTTACTCGTCACAGATTACAGTTCTCAAACAGTATAACGTTCGCTTATCCGTAGTCAAAACTTAACTGCCCCGGTAGCCGGCGATGCGTCGTATTTATACGAGTTACCAAACATCGAGAACCATCCACTTTGTTCGGGGATCGACGTGTTTCGCGAATCTGTAATCTAGTTGATGCGACACACTTCTAGTCTCGTAATAATATGCTTGGACCGGAGCGCGGCTAGTAGAATATTTTTAAAATTCGTTGCCGGGCCGCATAAACATCGACAGCGGGTCGCATGCGGCCCGCGGGCCGCGGTATGTGCATCCCTGGTCTAAAGGAACCCTGTAGAACTAATAGTGAAAAGTAGTGTAGTAAGTGAGAAGTGAAAATAAAATTATTCTTTCATCAACGATTTTCGAGAAGTTAACCATTTTCACGATAATGGTTGATGAATAAATATTATACAGGGTGGGCCATTTAAGAGGCTCACTTAGGTATTCGCCTATTATAAGAGATATAAATGTTGTTAAATTAGAAAAAAGTTGTGTAATTAAAAGGCCAAAAATATTTATTTATTTATTTATTTAGAAGTTACAATATCCAACGGGACAAAGTCCCATTTATAGGATAAGGTAAAACAGAAAACCCTAACTAAATTTTAAAGAAAAAGACAAACTAACATACTACACACTTTGACAACTCGTTGTTTAATAGTTTGATTGTCAACAACGATTGTTCCTACTCATAGACCCTTTGGTAAAATTAAGTTACCGTGAAAATTGAAAAAAAAGTAAAAAATTGCAATTATCTCTAAAATTAGTAACCACAGCCCCTACAACGCCTACATCACGTTAAAGATAATTAATTTCTGCACAAGATAGGCCAAAAAATACAGGGTGTTCCATTTAAGTTAACAAAGTTATAACTCTTTGAAGTTATCAAAATGTACAGTCGAAAATTAAACACGGCATCATATTTTATAATTTATGGATATTGTAGAAGTTTGTTCCATACGTGTTCTACTCACATACCGAATCTCAAATTGATATCTAATTGCTGGAATAAAATACAGAGTACCTCGCACCTGTCAAATTTTTCATAAAAATGTCAATATCTCAAAAACTACAAATTTTAGGAACTAAGTTTGTTATACAAAGTAACCTTAGAATTTCAAGTAGAATTCAAAAAATGCAAAAATATATAGGGTGTTCCATTTAAAATGACGAAGATGGCATCGACTTCCGGTATAACCGGAAGTGCTATGACCTTGAAAATATTTTAGTTGTATTGCACCCACTGACTGATAAGTTGCCAAATTTTCAAATTTTTCAAATAAGTACTTTTCCAGATATCGATCGCGGCGATTCCCGGTGGGATACACTGTATATATCAATATAACGGAATGAAATCTAGAATTAAGTCTAGGAACATGATATAAAATCCTTGAGACTAACGAGTCTGCATTTAACGTGTTATTTATGATTTTAAAAAGGAATATAGGTGTACAAATGAGAGAGCTGAGCGGAGCATGTGCAATGTGCAGACCTTGATCCCAGACGTCCGGAGGTCGATGACCTTGACATGACCTTGACATAACCTTGGCCCTAGACGACCAGAGGCCGGTGACCTCGACATGACCTTGACCCTAGGCGACCAGAGGTCGACGACCTTGAGGTGACCTTGACCCCAGATGACCGTAGGTCGGTAACCTTGAGGTGACCTGACCCCAAACGACCGTGGGTCGCTGACCTTGACCCCAGACGGCCGTAGGTCGATGACCTTAACATGACTTTGAGGTGACCTTGATCCCAGACAACCAGAGCTCGATGACTTTGAAGTGACCTTGAGATGACCTTGACCCCCCCCCCGACGACCAGAGGTCGATGGCGTTGACATGACCTTGAGGTAAGCTTGACCCCAGATGACCAGAGGTCTATGACCTTGACACGACCTTGAGGTGACCTAGACCCCAGACGCCCGTAGGGCACTGATTATTAAAAATACATTACATCATACGTAAAAGTACTACCATATGGCTGCCAGATGTCATTTCTAAAAATAGAACATTACATTATTTCTAAAAATAGAACATTACATCATTTCTAAAAATAACACCATCTGGTTGCCAGATGTTTCCGGCGTACCAGGCGTCAGGGTATAAAACGAAGTAATATGCATCACCTCCTCAGTTTTATTTACAATGCAGTGCGAGTACTGCAATAAAGCTTTTTCAAATAAATACAATTTAACTCGACATGTTTGCGAGTATTGTCCGGTTTTACACCGACTGTATAAAGAAGGTTCATCAAATAAAAAATCAAAATTAGACATTATTTGTGAACATTGTGGAAAAAAATTTTCAACAATGTTTAACTTAAACAGACATATTCAGAATAACTGTAAATAAATAATAAAAATATTTATGGATGAAGTGAGGCCAAAAATAGAAAAAGCCTACAACGTTCAAGATTAATTTTGAGGTATTTGGGCTTTATGTAATACCTGAGAAAGAAATGAGTGATATCAAGTCCTTCAATACTAAGAATAAAGTAGTGACTCGATCAACTGATCTACAAAAAATGTTCGAGGAATTTATAGAAGAAATAACTTCTCAAGCATCTGAATTCCAGATGAAACTCAGGATGTACATTAAAACATATCATGTTCCTATATGTCAATATGAACAAGTTTATCCCAATGTCAGCGGCAACCTATATTAAATTACCGAGATGTGTTGAAAATAAAAAAGCAGTTTTAAATATACAAAATAAGGACAATGCGTGTTTCGCTTGGTCAATTAATGCGACCATTTCCTCCGCAAATAGTATCCTACACTAACAAGTTCATATCCGCATTACGATACTTTGCTTAATTTCACCGGTATAGTCTTCCCTGTAAAATTAAAAGACATCACCAAATTCGAAGAAATGAACAATATATCTGTGAATGTGTTTGGCTTGGAATCGGTATTTAAAGATGGAAAAACTGTTACAGAAGTAAGTTGGACCTCTACATTTTACCAAATTCCGCAAACCTACACATGTTAATTTATTGCTTGTTTCTGATGATTCAGGCAATAATCATTACTGCCTAATTAAAAATCTGTCAAAATTAGTTTCAAAACAGAAATCTCTGCATAATAGGGCGTTACACATTTGTGACGGATGTCTGCAATCGTTCAGAAAAATTGAAAATTTAAAAGCACACCAAGACAATGACTGCAATCATATTTGCGTCAAGATACCATCTACTGATCTAAAGATAAACAAGTATGGAGAATCAATTCCTGAAAATATTCTAAAATGTGTCAACTTTGAGAAACAGCTACCTGTTCCTTTCGTAATTTATGCCGATTTTGAGAGCTTCACTTCACCACAATGAGCCATGTAATGATAATTCGTTTACTGTAAAAGTATCAGAACACCAGCCATACTCATTCGCCTTTTACTTAAAGTGTATGTTTGATGATAAATATTCGAAATTTGAAATATACAGAGGAACTGTATATTTATGAAAAAATTAGATTAAACAGTTTATGACGTATACAACAATCACCTCAAGCTTGTCAAGGAAATGTCTCTGTCAGACCAAGATAAAACAGATTTTAAGAATGCCACCTGTCATATTTGCAACAAAATCTTTAAACCAGAAGACATAATAATACGACACCACTGCCAATCTAACGGGACGTTTTCGTGCTGCTGCACATCAAAAATGCAACTTATAAAGTGGGTAAATTTATTGTTTTTTTTTCACAACCTTTCAAACTATGATAGTCATTTATTTATCAAGAAGTTATCACTGAAAAAGGAATATGTGTCCGTCATCGCCCAAACAAAGGAAAAATACATCTCGATTTACAAATCTATACTTGTGGTCTGCAGACCCTAAGAAGCCAGATACATATCTGAAATTAAAATTTGTGAACTCTTTTCGTTTTCTAGCTAAAGGACTGGATAAATTATGCGTAGATATTTGGGGCGGGTTCTGGACCAGGAAGTGACGTGGCAAGGTCGTCTGGGGTCAAGGCCACCCCAAGGTCATGTCAAGGTCACCTGAGGTCAAGGTCGCCTATGGTCAAGGTCACCTGGGGTCAAGGTCACCTGGGGTCAAGGTCACTTGGGGTCAAAGTCACATGGTCAGTGTCCATCGCTCCTTCAGCGGCTTCTTGTAGGCATTGTCGTTGTGCAAGAGATCCGTGGGTGTTGGCATGCAAGAAGTGTCATAGCGGCATGGAAGCGACGTCATACAAAAAGTATCATGGCGACATGGAAGTGACGTCACATGACCAGTTGGTGGTAAATTTAAAATTCAATCACGATAAGGGGAGGCCAATGACCTCCAAACAGCATTGCGTCATTCTTATTTGATATTACATCATTCGAGGCCAGTGACCTCCAAACAGCATTGTGTTATTCTTATCCGGTATTGCACCATTCTAGACCAGTCACGTCAAGGTAATCGACCTCTGATCGTCTGGGGTCAAGGTCACATCAAGGTCATCAACCTCAAGTCGTCTGGGGCCAAAGTCACGTCAATGACATTACCTCTGGTCGTCTGGGGACAAGGTCACGTCAAGGTCATATCAAGGTCATCGACCTCTGGTCGTCTGGGAACAAGGTCACATCAAGGTCGTGTCAAGGTCATCGACCTCTGGCCGTCTTGGAACTAGGTCGACTAGGTCGCGTCAAGGTCATGACCCCTGGTCGTCTGGGGGTAAGGCCATGGTAGTCACATCAAGGTCTTCAACCTCAGGTCGTCTGCGGTCAAGGTCATGTCAATGTCATGACCTCTGGTCGTCTGGGAACAAGGTCATGTCAAGGTCATCTGCTTCTGGTCGTCTGGGTCAAGGACATCTGAGGTCAAGGTCACCTGGGGTCAAGGTCACCTCAATTTAAGACCTGTTTTCAGGTGCAGACTTGTTTTCTACTGGTTCAGACCTGTTTTCTACAGGTCCAGACTTGTTTTCTACTGGTTCAGACCTGTTTTCTACAGGTTCAGACTTGCTTTCTAGTATAAACTGTAACCTGATATATTATTTCCTTTATAATTGTAGTGTTAACAAAAATTCAAAATTCAAATTCAATTCAAACATAGCATGAGCCTCTTTAGCTCAGTGGTAGAGCACTGGTCTTGGAAACCGGAGGTCGTGAGTTCAAATCTCACAGGAGGCAATTACATTTTTTTCAAAAATGTCAGGTGTGGGATTCGAACCCACGCTCCGTTTGGGAACCAAGGCTTAAACAAGGCGCCTTAACCACTCGGCCAACCTGACTCGATAGGTATATGAAAAAGAAACGAGATAAAAAATTTTTTATATCTATTTATTGGCATAAAGTAGGTGTAATACATGATGTATATGGGATAGCTATTTAACATCATATTCGAACTGTTGCTGAAAGTTCTTTATAACATAAAGTACAAAATTTTATATGCATTCCACAAATCCAGCAGACTTCCACATGGGCGCAAGGTAGAAAAATAACGTTTCGTTCTCGCTTTCGACATATTCGGCAAACCTTTTCAGGCGGTCCCCAGCATTCGTCCTCAGGAACGGAATTTGGCATTACTTCGATTGGCTTCCTACCAGACATTACGCTCTCTTTAAAAGCACCTATTGCTACACTTGACTATGATATACTGAAGAATAATTGGACATCTAATGATTAAATTTACAGAACAAAAGTTGTGTTTTTAATCCCTTTGTTTCCTGATAGCAACTTGAATATTATACAATGGAGGTGGTAGGGTTGTAATTCTTGAAGGAGCTGCGCTACTGAACCGTATGTTGTTGATACCAGTCAATCTGGAGGACTGTGGCAAAAATATGAAGTTTATGCTGTTTTCGCTACATTAACCATAATACTTTTGAATGATTTTTGCAAAACCCTTCAGTACTAATACAATTGTAGCGACTGTTATAAAGTAAATAAATCCAGAAATTATATTCAAATCTGTTTTCGTATTTTCAGACGCTACGATGAGCGCGTCTGCCTATACATCTTCATAATCGGAGCAGTTTAAAATAGGTAATGACCTCCAGGTATCAAAATCTCCAATCGACTTATTTTGAAACGATATTCTCAACTTGTAGAATTTAGAATGTTCCCGGAATTGACGCCCCGAAGACCCTCAGCTTACCACCATTAACTATATTACGTCTCATCTGAATTAACGTATTTGGGCATGTATCATTCTCGCTACCATTTTTGTAGCACACATACATTTCGTGTACGTTGTGTATATCATGTACGTACAACACATTTTGTAGTACTGCAGTTAAAATTATGAAATTGGAACGTAAAACGACCATTGTTGTTAAGCAACAGACCACCGGATATAAACCAATGACGTACATAATGATTTGTAAAGTCTTATAACTGGTTTTTCTTATACATGAAGGGTAGAGGGAGAGAGGAAATAAAACAAATAAGGACAAGTAAACATATATTAAGCATATTAAAATGTCTTGAATGTTCATCTTTTGAAACTGTTTAGCCATTTTACACTGGTTGTCGTAGTGTTTAGTTATTTCGGATAATAGTTGGCGAATTTTTTCAAGATGTTTATTTAATAATGGCTTGAGAATTTTAGAAGTCGTTTCAATTCTTCTCTTGAATCTATCTCTATCCGCAGCAAAAAATTCCCAGTATCTACGCCGAGCTGCAGTAGATGCAAAAGTCCACGTTTTCATTAGATGCACTTTATTTTTAGATTCGTTGAAAGTAACTGTTTTCTTCTTCATTGCGGCAATAGGTTGTATACCCAAAGGAAAAGATCTTCGCAGTTCCGCCTGCTGCATCTGACTGTTTTATTTGGATTCATATGATATGAACAACGGAGTACATCTACTTGGAAACGTGGTGGGGGGTTATCCCAGTAATTTTCACATTTTTCAACGTTTACCACATTGGGTAAGTGCTGCCAGCTGGAGGGAACCAATTGCGGTAGTATTTTCTCTAAATAATCCAGCTGTTCACGTCCTTTCACATAAATTATATCGGTACACAGCAAATGATCTTCAAGTATAGCGTTCAGCGCACTATATTCTACGTCTCCAGATGAATAGCGGATGCCGTGGATATTTCGTTCCGTATATTTTACTTGCTTCTGATTCAGTCGAGATAATCTATGGAAACTTGTAGGCGGTTTAATCAAATAATGGCTCACTTGGCGCGCATCCTGAATCGTGATTTCCTTAGGATAAAATTCATAACCTCCATCGGTACTCAGTAACATAAAGCCCTGGATGTCTAGCGCCACAACCTTCATCTCGGACGATTATCAAACGACTAACTAACAATTACTTAGATTTATTTTTTAAGCTAGATTTTTTACGATTTCGCTAAGTGGGAGGTGTTCCATGATACAATCATGTACAATTATGCAATAGGCACTGGTATTATCAGGAAAACCTTGTGCTGCTTCAATATCCAATCTTACGTCCACGGTAGATGATTTTATGCTTTCATCCCGCCTCGAGCAATCGATGACGAAAAGAGCGTGATTCCTAAAGGTGAGGTAATCTAGTAAAGATTTCTTCTGCAGCGTATTCGAGTAACTTGGATAAAACTCGGTGTAGTTGTAGTGAGCTTCAGCGTAGTCGTTATTTGCAAAATTTAATCGCATCCTCTCGTTAGGGAAACTCTCGCCGTTTAGCGTTAATCTAATGTTGGTAATATCAATGTTATCAAAGTGTGTAGGATCTTCCGTGAATTTGTTTTGTTTGGCTGTCTGGAAACCGACAATGACGTATCTAGGGCTTTCGATCGCAGAAGTAGTCTTAACGGCCCAAATTTCTTTTGTAGCGCCAGGCGTGAGCGCAGGTAGCATATGCAAATCCCATTGTCTATACGGTATCAATATGGGCGTATCAGCTTTGATGGCTTTTAGTAAGCTAAGTTTTATTTCGTCGTTAGGGTATAGCCGTTTAATTTTAACCTCAATATTTTGAATATCCAGAGTCACTGTGGTTTTATCGGTAGCCACCTTCTCCTTAACCAAGAAACAATTGGAATCGTTACTGGCTCTTATCAATTTGATACATTGCTTGCTACACGTTACCATGCGGTAGTCGTTGAAAAGATTGAAAATATGCTTCAACGGGACGAGAAAATTAAAAGTTCCATCGGCGTTTAGAGTTGGTGCATCAGGATAATTCCATCCGGCTATAGATAAGTGCTTCACCTCTGAAATTAACGGGTTCGAAATGCTGATCCAACACGTCGATTGTAAGCGTGCTTATTTCAGTTCTATTTATCGGTAGATAGATGAGGTGATTTGGTTCTTCGTCGATGGCAAATCCTGGGTCGACCCTTTCAGGAAACTCGTATATAGTATGTGACGGTCTATCGTTGTAGAAAGCTCCCGAAGTAATGTTACAATCCAGGTGGACTGTAACTGTCTTCGGGTTCAAAGTCCACCGCGTATTTATCGCTGTATATTTCACACCTTAGAGTGTTATTGTTAGGTTTTAGAGAAAATATCTGGTCAGCGTTGGGGTCTTTGTCGATCTTTAATTCCTTTTTAATATGATTTTCAATGTCCCCAATCTCGTATGAGCCCTCGTCAAATTTTATAACGACTTTCTTGTTTTTGTTTTTGTTTTTTTCGTTGCTCTCATACAAGTAAAACTTTTGATTGGCTTCGATGTTGGGTATGCTGTTGTACGAGTAAAAACAAAGAAGAGCCAAGCCGTAATTGAGTTGTGGATCCAAACGTATGATTGGGTTGAAATTGAGTGTTAGTGTGGACGTATGACTCTTTAGCGCCACTATTGTAGACATGACTGACAAATTTCATCTGGTACCGTTGCTTTTATAGAGAAACTGCAGACATAGATGTCCGCAATTTATTTGATCATAATTTTGATAACGATCTGCGTTATAGGTTATGTTTGCATTAGCTCCCAAGTATCGAACCAGTTCCTTTGGTGGCTTCAAATGGCCGAAACTGTCAAAGTATTCTACGTCGTTGCCGTTTTTCTTATAAGCTACCCAGTGAGTGCCTCTATTCTTATTCAAGTCTAAATTTAAAATGGCACTTTCTCGGAGACGCGGACCTGTAGATGGTAAGGTGTCTCGCATGAAAACGCCTCGAAAAAATGGAATTCGTAGTCGTTTGGCGTATCTAATCAGGTCCCCGTCAGACAGTGGTTTATTGGGTAGCTTTATTGGCAGTTTTTTTGTTTTTTCAAGAATAAACCGTAGCCACCATGTCGATTCTTTCTCAAATAGAGACCGGATCCTTTAGCCCCTATAGCTTCCATGGCTTCGTTGTGTCGATGCTCCTCCATAAGTTTTTTTGCTGCATTTTTAGCATCGATTACGGTCTTCGCAACAGCCCCGGCGCCCCCCGCTAGCGATCCGAGGGCTCCGAGGGCACCTAGTATAGGCATTAGAAGAGGTAGGAAGCCTCCAGAGTGTTATCCTGCGGGGAGCGGTATGATTCTTGGTACGCGAATGTTTTTCTTACCACCGACCCTTTTAACTGCTATTCTCGCCGCTTTTAAAGCCGACAGAGCAGTTTTTCTCAACGAACTACTAGGCTGTTGTTTTTTTAAACTGTTTGCGATTTTTAATACAACGTCTCTGCGGAACGATGCGGGTTGACGACGTCGTCGTTGTCCACTCTTTTTCACCCATTCCGAGATTACGTTTCGCTTTCATAGCCGTAGTTACGAACCAAGCGGCTGCTTTTTCTCCTAGTTTGACGTCTTTAGATTTAACACGTTCTCAAGCTCTATTCTCCAACACCCAATCGGTTTTATGTCTATCTTCTACAGACTTATTTCGAGCGTATGCTGTATCGTGGTCACGGCAAGCGGAATCCAAAGAATTTATGCCCTTTTGACCTTTGGCTAAGCGTTTCTCAAGTTTTGTTCCTAATGAAGAGAAAAAAACATAATTAAATTTATTATTAATATTATTTACTCTAGTTACCTGGTCCGCAGAATTGATATCCACCAGGAATATGTAACTCAAATGGTAATTTATCTATTAGCGAATTTAACACACCTTCACCGTATCGCAGCAGCATTAGAAATGATGGAAGCCGATAGAGACATTTGTATTTATAGGAAGTAGCTTGATGGACGACTTCAAACCATGAAGGTAGTTCAACAAGAGCGGACGCTACCAATAGAAAACTTGGATTTTGATGAAAATCCTGCTATTGTAGGCAGACATGGTTCGTTGCTGCCGAATTCGTTTAGATGCATCGTATGTGGTCCCAGTGGTTGCGGGAAGACCAACGTAATATTATCACTTCTATTTCATCCGAATGGGGCTAAATTTGAAAACGTCTACGTCTACTCAAAGTCCCTATACCAGCCTAAATATCAGCTGTTGCGAGACGTCTTGAGTAAAGTGAAAGAAATTGGGTACCTTCCATATGCGGCTAGTGACGAAATAATTAGTCCAACAGATACTCGGTATAATTCCATATTCATATTCGACGATGTGGCGTGCGATAAACAGGAAAAGATACGTGAATACTACTCCATGTGTAGACACAAGAATATCGACGCGGCCTACCTATGTCAGACATATTCCAAGATACCGAAACAACTTATTCGAGAAGCAAGATGAAGTAAATCTGAAACATGTCTACGAGGAACACGTGTCCTCCGACATGACTTTCAATCAATTTAAGAACTGCTGCTCAGAATGTTGGGTCGATAAATATGGTACTATGGTCACTGTAAAGGATTTCAACCTACAAGATGGACGATATCGTAAAGGATTTGATAAATACATAAGGATGTAACTAACGGACTCTATCATTAATCACAATGAATCCAACGGCTGAAGACGTCATCGCTAAGACAGCGCGAAAGAAAAAATCTACGAGCTCACAAAATCAATCAAGCGAAAGCTTTAAAGCTAGGCAAAGCAGAGGAAGATGAGGCGCTGCAAAAACAGTTTAAGCCCATTGCGATGCCGTTAAAAGAAATAGTCAGCACATCACACAAGTTGAACGAAAAAATTGCCAAGTTCCCCATCACTAAAAAAGAGGAGAAAAAAGAAAAGATTGAAGAAGAAAAACCATCTACTTTCAACCAAACAGCCTTTTTACCATTGGAAGACGTTGCATCGTCTTCTAGAATTGATGATAATGATGATGATGATGATGATGATGATGATAGAACATTTGAAGAAGAGCATGAAACTCGAATGGACGATATAACTCAGGAAGCTCTAGAGGAATATTTATATCAATATCCTGCCATATCTCAAAAATACGTTACAGAGCATTGGGCTGATAGCGATGTAATTGATAAGAATTATGGACCAGTATACGATTCCTCAACGTCATCGTGGCTACTCGGCCGAAAACGGATCGATTTTGACATTCGTACCGGTGATATAGTAATCGATGGCCAGCAATTCAAAGGAACACCGGGGTTGTACCAATTGATTTTCTATCATGACCCGTCTTTCAATCAAGAGGATAAACAATCTTATAAAAATATTCTTCAAATGACTGGCGCTCACAAAGACGCAGTAGAACGCTTAAAAGGCTCCAGTTCGTTAAAGTATAGAGAAATTATTAAGCCGCTATTTATTAAGACAACACAATGTAAAACTACTGGTAGAGGTTTATTATCTCGAACCAACCAGTTAACTTACAATACAAAGCCGACGGAATATATTTACTGGGATGATCTCAACGAACTTGTCGATCGTTTAAGGCTGGTAGCATCTAAAAACGTTGGAAATACGTCACACGACGACGAAATTTCAGCAATCATCGAGGAGTTAAAGGAGGCTAGAATAATATTGTCACGATCTTTTATTAACTAATTAACTAACGAAAAATCTAGACGCGCCGCGTTAAATCTAAGAATGCTTCCAAACAATTCTCGGCGGTTCGGTTCGCTTCGCTTCGGTTCCACCATGGTCGTCCCATTGGGGTTTTCGTAACATCACCCCCCTCCTAATTCTCATCGTCCCGATCAGACTCTTCGTCCCCATGGTACGCTATCAACCGGTTCAAGTGAACTACCTTCATCTTGCTTTTGGGGCTGCGCTGGATCCTGTACACCAAATCATTAATCCTCTTGATCACTGTATATGGTCCCTCCCATGATGGTGTCAATTTCGGTGATATCCCCTTTTTCCTTTGCGGATTATAGAGCCAAACTCTGTCACCTTCCTGGAATCTTGCGGAGTTTGCTCTAAGGTCATATCGTGTCTTCATCCTGTCGGTCGCTATATTGATTCACTCCCTAACCACGTCGTGAACTTCCAGTAATCTTTTTCGCAGTTGGTCAGCGTAATCGTGTACCTCTCTATTTGCTCTGTTAGGCGTTCCAAATACCAAATCGCAGGGGAGTCTTAATTCTTTGCCGAAAATAATCCTCGCCGGTGTCAAGTTGGTGGTGTCGTGGACAACTGATCTATATGCCATCAAGAAGAGGGGAAGGTGTTCATCCCAGTCTCGCTGATGTGACCTTCGACAGGTGCTCTTCCATGGTTCTGTTAAATCTTTCTACCATCCCATCTGATTGGGGATGTAATGGTGTCGTTCTAGTCTTGTTGATGCCCATCATTCCGCAAACCTTCTGGAATACTTTAGACTCGAAGTTGCGACCCTGGTCAGAATGTAATTCCCAAGGGATACCAAATCTGGTAAACACATTGTCCACCAGCTTCCTTGCCACGGTGGACACCTACTGGTTGGGGATGGCGAAAGCTTCTGGCCACTTGCTAAAGTAGTCCATGGCAACTAAGATGTATTTGTTGCCCCTGTCGGTTACAGGAAATGAACCAGCTACGTCGATGGCAATTCTCTCGAATGGAAGTCCCACATTATATTTCCTCATCTCTCCCCTAGCACGCGTCCTAGGTCCTTTACTGGCCGCACACGTATCACACCTGCGGCACCAAGTTAACATCTTCATAGCAATTTACCCAATAAAACCTCTCGCGGATCTTGTCCAGTGTTTTATTTACTCACTCCAAGGTGTGCGCCAGATTTGCCATTGTGAATTTCTTCGAGAATTTTAGGGATTCTCTTCTTTGGCACCAATGATTACCATCTGGTCTCCTTTCCGTTAGCGCTTTCCCATATTCTCTTGAGTAGACCATCTTCTACTCGAAGAGACTTCCATGGGCCCATAGTGCTTTGTAAGTAAATCCCCTGTCCGATATTTCCGCCCAAGTGGGTCGGTCTTCATTTTCTTCCTTGAGGTGTAAAAGATATGATAAATCTGACACCACGTTCTCGAGCTCGATTTTCTTGGCAAACTCGACTGTCAGATCGGAAATTTGTTATCTTCATTTGCTTCTAAGTTACAGGGCGTTTCTCGTTATTGTGACACTTTTTAACATGTCTCTATCTCAGCTGTTAAATAAATTAGAGTTAAAGTGAAAACTGCTCAAGACTAATTCTTTGGCGTAGAATTGAATGCCGGTATTAGATTTTTGGTATATCTTAAGATTTCGGAGTTATGACCCAAAGTTATATTTTTTTAAATGGAAATCGTAGCTGACCATGGCCTAAAAAAATAGAAATTTTTTTCCGCTTTTCAGCAATATATCACATGCTATAGTTATTTTTACAAACACGGGAGATACGGGGTGTTTTATATATAAATTATATTTTTTTTCTTTATAATATGACAGGCTATGGAAATACAGATAAAACTATAATTCTTACTTTTATAAAAGTCATATCTATTGTAAAAATATAACATTTATTTTAAATGCACAACATATACTCGTGTGATAATATAATACTAACGAAATTTTAGGAGATAGGTGGAAAGGAACAAACGGACCGATCAGATGGCCAGCTAGGTTACCTGGTTTGAGTCCGTTGGACTTTTTCCTTTGGGGTTTTCTAAAAGACATTATATTTAAAATTCCTTTTAATAATATTTCAAATACCTATACATTTAATGAATGCTACCCGAAGCGTTGCCAGAAAATGCGTAAAATGTGTGACAGTTGAGGGACGGTAATTTGAACATTTAGCTGTCATTTTTAAAATTTTTTATTCATGTAGGTACTTACTATTGTTTAATTTATGTTTAATATTGTAACTTCAGTTGAAGTGGAATAAAAATTTGAAAACTGTCTTTTCTTATCTGTAATATATATTTTAAATATACGTCATATTTTTACAACAGATATGAGTTTTGTAAAAGTAAGAATTATAGTTTTGTATGTATTTTCATAGCCAGTCATATTAAAATGTAAAAAAGGATCGAATTTATATATAAAACACCCCGTATCTTGTGTTTGGAAAAATAACTATAGCATGTGGCATATTGCTGGAAAGCAAAAAAAATCTCCATTTTTTAAGGTCATGATTTCCATTTAAAAAATTATAACTTTGGGTCATAACTCCGGAATTTTAAGACCTACTAAAAATCTAATACCGGCAATCAATTCTACGCCAAAGAATTAGTCTTGAGCAGTTTTCACTTTAACTTTAACTTATTTAACAGCTGAGATACAGACATGTACAAAAGTGTCACAATAACGAGAAACGCCCTGTAACTCAGAAACAAATGAAGCTAGCAAATTTCTGATTTGACAGTCGAGTTTGCCATGAAAATCGAGCTCGAGAACGTGGTGTCAGATTTATCATATATTTAGTAGTTTCTGAGATACCCTGAAATCCCATCGAAAATGGACCAGCCTGTACACAAGCCAAGGAAGCTTCTAAGTTCATGTTTGTCCTTTGGCTTAGGCCAGTCTCTAATAGCTTGAATTTTCCGCTCGTCGGTTTGGATGCCTTCTGAAGAAACGACATGCCCCAAGAACTCAACTCGCTTCTGGAACAGGGAACACTTTTTCGGATTTATTTGCAGATGTGCATTCCCAATTCTGTAGAAGACTTCCTTCAGGTTGGAAAGGTGTTCCTCGAATGTTCTTCCCATAACCATAATATCATCTAGGTAGACAAGACAGGTTCTCCAAGTAAGACCTCTCAAGACTATTTCCATAAGTCTTTCAAAGGTGGCAGGAGCATTGCATAGTCCAAATGGCATAACTGTAAATTGATACAAGCCATCACCAGTGGAAAAAGCAGTCTTTTCCTTGTCGTCTTCATAAATGCCAACTTGCCAATATCCGCTTTTCAGATCAAGCGTCGAAAACCATTTCGATCCCGAAAGGGTGGTTAGTGTGTCATCTATTCTAGGAAGCGGGTAACTATCCTTTTTTGTCACGTCATTTAATTTTCTGTAGTCGACGCAAAATCTGGTGGAACCGTCCTTTTTGGTTACCAACACAACGGGGGCCAACCAAGGACTTGACGAGGGCTCGATCACTCCTCCTTCCAACATCTTATCGACGAGTTGTTTTACTTCCTGTTGCTTTACCAATGGCAGTCTTCTTGGTGGCTGACGAATAGGTTGGGCTTGACCAGTGTTAATTCGGTGTTCTATGACGCTTGTTCTACCTGTGGTTCCGTCTCTTCCTTCAAATATGTCGCTTTCTCTTGTCAAAAATTTCCTTGCTTCCTGCAGTTCCCTTTGTGAAAGATGTTGCCAGGATTTCTGAAATTCGACGAGATAATTTTCCAAATTGGTATTCTTTTCTTCCTTCACTCCTGTGGGTTCTTCACATCTTGACACGATATGACTAACAGGCTCGTAGGTAGCTATCGTATCACCCTCGTTTATTCTGACAGGATTCGGGGAAATATTGGCTATCCTGATAGGTCCGTCATTCTTTGATGTGACTAACGATTTTGCGATTAGATATTTTTCGTTCCAATCCGATTGCTGTACGAATCCAACACAGCTCCCAGGATTATTTTCCAGTTTTCCAAAAATGATCTTCTCTGAATTCCCAGGAATTCTTACGGTTCTCATTGCCAGTATCCTGTTCGATGTTTCTTTGGGGTGCGATAGAACAAATTCTTCAATACCAAACTTCAAGATGTTGTGTTCATGGTCAAAGGGAAATCCGTGCTGACGTATCAAATCCATCCCCAAAATAAAGTCATCCTCGATCTCCGCTACTAAGATTCTATGGCGCAGTCGCTTACATCCTAGCTGTAACTCTACCTCTACTTCAACCGTAACAGGAGTAACCTCCTCAGTCACAGAACGTAAACTGAGACTTTTTATCAAAGGTTGTAGTTTGGAGTTGACATTACTGGGTCTCATCACGGATACTGCAGCTCCAGTATCAAAAGTAATTACTGTCTTCTTGCCATTGACTGTTCCTTCCACCACCAAGCTACCCGAGTCCCTGGCGAATCGTCTCATGGAAAAAGTCCTGGGGGCTATGCTTGGGTTAGTCAGCATTCGCCCCGCAATGCTGACTAATTTTGCGTTTCCCTGGTTAAACACTCCGGGTTTCCTGTCCCTGGATGGTGAGCGAGATGGCAATTGTACTCGACAGTCCCTCTTCCAATGCCCGGTCCGTCCACATCGAAAGCACTCATTCTTCCTACTTGGACTTCGTTATCTCCCTCTCTGCATGGAATCCAATTTCCCCAAAACTTTTTCTAACAGTGCGGTAACGTTATCGGATTCGGGATTGTTTATCCTTGCGGTATTCGGATGGGAATCTTCCACAGTAACAGCTCGGATCCTTGGCCTCGATATGTTGTAGGTGGCCTCCATTTCCAGTGCACGAACGAGAGCTTCACTACTCTTTTTAAATCCTCCTAGTCGCAGACTTCTTTGTATCTCAGCATCTCTGAGACCATCGATGAAATTTTGTGCAGCCAGTTCCTTGAATTCTTCTGGCGCCTCTGGATACGCTAGATGTATTAAGCGTCTAACCTCGGTCTCGAATTCTTGAAAACTCTCTCCAGATTTTTGAGTCCTTGTTTTCGCTTGGACCTGGTATAATTGTCTTCTGTGCTGCTCCCCATAACGCAAATCGAGTGCATCAGTTAAAGCACTGTAATCCCTCTGTTGGTCCAACGGCATTGTTTGTAACAGTTCGAGAGCAGCATCCCGAAGAGATATCACCAAAGCGGTGGCCTTTTCTTGGTTGTCCCAACCGTTGGCATCTGCAGCAGCGTCGAATTGTCTTCTGTACATGGTCCAGGATGTAGTGCCATTGTACGTCGGCGGTTTGATAGGTGAACCTGCTGCCACTGGTCTCTCTATTTGGCTTTGTCTCTTTAACTTAGACATCTCGGTTTCCAGTCTTACAATTTGGCCTTTCACTTCCGTCTCTAATCTTTCCACCTTATCTTGGGCATCACTAACTCGTCCTTTTACTTCCTGGATGTTTCCCTTAACCCCCATCACTTCATTACGCACTGACAACTTCTGCAGTGAAGTTTTCTATCTTATCGAAAATTCTACGGCTTCGTATCTCTTGGTCCTCAAGTATTTTCTCTATTCGAGCCTGTGCTATAGTCTTTTGTTCTTCAATAATTTTCTGTACCCGTTCTTGTTCTTCTCGTTTTTCCATTTGTCTTCTAGTTTCTTCTTCTTGTTTCTCTTTCTGTCTTTTAGCCTCTTCTTCTTGTTTCTCTTTCTGTCTTTTAGCTTCATCTTCTTGCCGATTTTCCTCCCACGTAGCCATGAAATTACTCATAAATAATTTCACTTGTTCTTCCATCTCGGCAGCTTGTCTAGATTTAGCCATTTCCTTACAAATTTTCAAAACTTGATTAAATCTGCTGTTCTGGGTTTCTCTGTAGGTGTATAATGAAGCGGCGAGGTCGAAAGTTGTGTATCTCTGTATTTCCGATTAGAACTTTCTAGAACTTCTACGAAAATGCGGTCCTGGATTTATTTCGACACGACAAACACAACGGTGAAGTCGGAAATTGTCTTTCTCTATTAGTTTCAGAATTGAACTTTCGCGAAGATCCACAAATCCAGTTATTTTTATTTTTTTTTGCATAAACAGTCACTACTGGTAACGCACTGTCCAAGCCGATTAATGCCTTTCACTTTTGAACACGTTTACAGTCACTTCCGGGTACTGAATTTTCTGGAATGTCCGAGAAAATGTCCTGTCCAATCCAGGTACCCCACACCTGACACCAATTGTCACGATCTTTACGTGGTGACAAAACCCTGGGTTCGATTAATTAATACACTTCTTGATAATTAACTATTTATTAACTAATTACACCAACTAATTACGATTATCACTATACTGCACAATACTTCACTTTGCAACCGCTTTACTAATACTAGTACTAATACTACTCTATACAAAGCAAGCAAATTAATTTATACCCTCAACGAAAAATCTAGACGCGCCGCGTTAAATCTAAGAATGCTTCCAAACAATTCTCGGCGGTTCGGTTCGCTTCGCTTCGGTTCGACCATGGGTCGCCCATGGTCATCCCATTGGGGTTTTCGTAACAATATCTTAAGTCGTCACATCGTCACATAAAACTGGATGATCGTCACGGGATAGTAGGATACTAAACGGTATCCATGGATAAACGTCACGGGTATCCATGGATAACCGTCACGTGAAAACTGGATAACCGTCACGCGAAGTAAAGTTAGCCGGTTGGTAGCCAGTTGTTAGCCGGTTGTTAGCCGTTGGTAGCCGGTTGTTAGCCGATTGGTAGCCGGTTGTTAGCCGGTTGGTAGCCGGTTGTTAGCCGGTTGTTAGCCGTTGGTAGCCGGTTGTTAGCCGATTGGTAGCCGGTTGTTAGCCGGTTGTTAGCCGTTGTTAGCCGGTTGTTAGCTGGTTGTTAGCCGGTTGTTAGCTGTTTGTTTTATGTCATGTTCAACTGAATATATAGCATACCTTATAGATATAGCTCATTTGATGTTTAGCATCCGACATGTTTAATTGTAAAATCTGTAGTGCTGCGTTTACCTGTCGCAGAAGCTTAAGTCGTCATACGAACAGGCATAAAGATAAAAAATTAGAGTGTAATTTATGCAACGACCGTTTTACAAGAAAAGATAGCTTGAACGCTCACATAACGACCGTTCATAAAGATAAACACTTAACATCATCATATCGAGAAAGCAGCGAAACAATTGCGAAAGACGAGAACAATACCTGCAATAGAAAATATATATATATACAGACCTCTCGACTGCAATGACGAGGACAGTACCTTCAATAGAAAATATATATACTGACCTCTCAATGAAAATAATGAATTGTCAAACATGGATAATGATGATGAACAAACAGATTGTGAGAGTAACGAAGATATGCTAGAAAGAGAGATTAGAGTCGATCCCAATGAACTTGTAAATGATTTACGTTATTATATCGAATTATTTGAGTAAAGAACATCGTGTCAGTAGTGACATTATCAACAAGCTACATGATATGGGAATAATTCAGTAACTTACCAATAATCTCCAGCACTAGTCTTATTAGCTGTAGGCGTTATCGTGTCCCATCATCTTAACGTTAGGTCTTCAGGCATTGAGCTGTTACGCCATCAGAGGCGCCTGCGCAATCGTTGCCTTCAGACATTATCCTCGACGTGATAGCCTTATCGTTGCCTTCAGGCATCGAGGTTTTTACATCTACTGCAGCTCGGCGTAGATACTGGGATTTTTTTGCTGCGGATAGAGATAGATTCAAGAGAAGAATTGAAACGACTTCTAAAATTCTCAAACCATTATTAGATAAACATCTTGAAAAAATTCGCCAACTAAAATCCGAAANAATTTTTTCTGCAAATAGCACAACTTTTTTTCTTGGCGCAACCTTATATTTTCATTGTATATATTATTTTCGATCGATTTTTACTAATATCCAAGTTACGTCAAGCAACAGCCATATCTCGAAGGTTTTGAGCTTAATTCTCTTGGACTAGGTACAGTGAAGGCCAACTTAAAGTCCCCACTAGTTGGGCCGCTCTCATTCTATCGCGCCCCACCACAAATAATTACGGAATGTTTCGGACTGGGCGTGGGGTGTGGAGATATACTACACAGTGGCCCCAAAAACTCTGATATATTCGATAGGATAAATAATTAATCTGATACCAGTTGCATTTGATATTTTTTTAAATATTATTTTATTAATAAATGTAATGTATTGGAACATTTTCTTGGTTAGTTAAATCATTATATTGAAGAATCTTTTAAAAATAAAATGTTATAAACCGTTTACTATTTTAACCATTGTTCATACATCCACATACCTGCATATTTAGTGTTTTCCTGTATTAGAGATATTCATTTATAAATGTTGTCTTAAATCAATACATTCAGGGTGGACTAATAGTGATTATATTACTCCTATGTCATATACCTAGATAGAAAATACTTATTTTATTAGGGCATCGAGCGGTGCCTTAAGGAGGACATTTTAAAAATATTATGAAGTACACGGAGTGTTTTGGAAGGCTATATCAAACATGATTTATAAATGGGATGAACCGTTTTTTATATTTCATATATACAAAATATTTCAGACAAAATAACTAGTTTTCAATATGGAATAAAATATATAAATTGCAAATAAAAATGTAAAATTAATAAATAATTTTATACACTATAAACGTAAAAGATAAAGATAATTTTCTTAATTTTTTTCTTGTAATAATAATTAATTGTTGATTACTGTATGTAGACCAAATTCTCAACATCTTAATTCAATTATCGTATATCTCTATAAAGATATTATTAAAAAAAAAAACGTAATTGCGCTTGGTGCATAAATTATGTATTATAAATATTTTTCAATTAGTTAAGATGTCAGTTGTTAATAAACAATGAAAATTTTGGGATTCGATATAAATAAAAATATTTTTTTAACAAAGTATATACATATTTTTTAATGAATAGAAATATTTAAAGAAAAATATTGATGCAGAGCTGTTGNCATTTGTAGAAGTGCAGTAATACATGCACGGAAATAGTTAACTTTGAACACATCGTAGCGTCTGAAAATACGAAAACAGATTTGAATACGATTTCTGGACTTATTTACTTTATAACAGTCGCTACAATTGTATTAATACTGAAGAGTATTGCAAAAATCATTCAAAAGTATCATGGTTAATGTAGCGAAAACAGCATAAACTCCACATTTTTGCCGCAGTCCTCCAGATTGACTGATATAAACAACAACATACGGTTCAGTAGCGCAGCTCCTTCAAGAAATACAACCCTACCACCTCCATTGTATAATATTCAAGTTGATATCAGGAAACAAAGGGACTAAAAACACAACTTTTGTTCTGTAAATTTAATCATTAGATGTCCAATTATTCTTCAGTATATCATAGTCAAGTGTAGCAATAGGTGCTTTTAAAGAGAGCATAATGTCTGGTAGGAAGCCAATCGAAGTAATGCCAAATTCCGTTCCTGAGGACGAATGCTGGGGACCGTCTGAAAAGGTTTGCCGAATATGTCAAAAGCGAGAACGAAACGTTATTTTTCTACCTTGCGCCCATGTGGAAGTCTGCTGGATTTGTGGAATGCATATAAAATTTTGTACTTTATGTTATAAAGAACTTTCAGCAACAGTTAGAATATGATATTAAATAACTATCCCATATACATCATGTATTACACCTACCTTATACCAATAAATAGATATAAAAAAAAAATTCTCGTTTCTTTTTCATATACCTATCGAGTCAGGTTGGCCGAGCGGTTAAGGCGCCTTGTTTAAGCCTTGGCTCCTAAACGGAGCGTGGGTTCGAATCCCACACCTGACATTTTTTATAGAAATATAATTGCTTCCTGTGAGATTTGAACTCACGACCTCCGGTTTACAAGACCATTGCTCTACCACTGAGCTAAAGAGGCTGTTGCTAATTTACTAACAAGCCAACATATTAGGCTAAAATTTTTGCTAACACTACAATTATAAAGAAAATAATATATCAGGTTACAGTTTATACTAAAAAGCAAGTCTGAACCTGTAGAAAACAGGTCTGAACCAGTAGAAAACAAGTCTGGACCTGTAGAAAACAGGCCTGAACCTGTAGAAAAAGGTCTGAACCTGTAGGAAACAGGTCTGAACCAGCAGAAAACAAGTCTTAAATTGAGGCAACCTTGACCCCAGACGACCAGAGGTCGATGCCCTTGACTTGACCTTGAGGTGACCTTGACCCCAGACGACCATAGGTCGATGACCTTGACATGACCTTGATGTTACCTTGACCCCAGACGACCAGAGGCCGATGACCTTGACGTGACCTTGACCCCAGACGACCGAAGGTGACCTTGGTCTAGAATGATGCAATACCGGATAAGAATGACGCAATGCTGTTTGGAGGTCATTGGCCTCGAATGATGCAATACCAGATACGAATGACGATATATCAGGCGATATATATACGATATATATGACGATATATCAGGTTAAAGTTTATGCTAGCGTGGCAGTATTAAAGGAAATAATGTATCAGGTTAAAGTTTATGCTAGCGTGGCAGTATTAAAGGAAATAATATATCAGGTTACAGTTTATGCTAAAAACAGGTCTGAACCTGTAGAAACTTGACCTCGAATGATGCAATACCAGATAAGAATGATGCAATGCTGTATGGAGGTCATTAACCTCGAATGATGCAATATCGGGTAAGAATGTCGCAATGCTGTTAAAGGAAATAATATATCAGATTACAGATTATGCTAGCGTGGCAATATTAAAGGAAATAGACTATCAAATTGCAATTTTTGTTAACACTGTAAAATATAAAAACTGTATAAAGGAAATAAAATATCAGTTTACAATGATAAGAAACATAATAGCTGGATCGAGAACACCAACGTTATTTAATCCGAGTTATTTCATCGAACGAGCAGGTTGTATGTAAAATGAGTGAAGTTTCCACTAATTTAAGTGATGAAGAAAATTACGATTATAGTAAGTCTCTCGATGATATTCTGGCTAAATATGAAGAAGCCGCACGGTGGGAGCAGATATACTTGCTTTTGTTGTTTGTTTTTCCACTAATATCAAATGTCAACATTCAAATACAGTGTGGATTAAGTCCAGCTAGATCCTTCAGTCCTGCAATAATTATAAGGAATGGAAATGGCAATAAATTATCATTTTCTACCTACGAATGGCAAACTCTCTTGGAGCTACTGGAACGTTTGAAAAAAGATTTCTTCCAAACACCCCTACAAGGCTGGCCTGATGAGTATAAACCTGTGACTCATCGTTGTGGAGATTACACGACAATCACCCAAGTAGTCTATGAAAATATGAAAATGGTGCAGATCATAAAATACAACATGTGCATCGATCTTTTCCTTCAAGATGTTGAAGAACTGTTAAATCTCGATACTTGTGTGTTGTCGCATAGAATAACTATGCTAGATTCACTGGAATTTTGTATGCACTATTATAATATATTAGATATTGTAAATGATTGGATAAAGTCTAAAAAAATTTCTCTAAATATAAATGAAATTATAAGTTCTTTTTGTGATGTATCTAATGATAGCATATTAAGTAATGCTCTTCGTGAATATATTTACTTTTATCAAACTAATGTACTGTCTGATATAAGNACCACTGAGCTAAAGAGGCTCATGCTATGTTTGAATTTGAATTTTGAATTTTTGCTAACACTACAACTATAAAGGAAATAATATATCAAGTTACAGTTTATGTTAAAAAGCAAGTCTGAACCTGTAGAAAACAGGTCTGAACCAGTAGAAAACAGATCTGAACCTGTAGAAACTTGACCTCGAATGCTGCAATACCAGATAAGAATGACGCAATGCTGTTTGGAGGTCATTGACCTCCCCTTATCGTGATTGAATTTTAAATTTACCACCAACTGGCCATGTGACGTCACTTCCATGCCGCCGTGACACTTCTTGTATGACGATACTTCCATGCCGCCATGACACTTCTTGTATGGCGTCATTTTCATGCCGCCATGACACTTCTTGCATGCCAACACCCACGCATCTCTTGCACAACGACAATGCCTACAAGAAGCCGCTGAAGGAGCGATGGACACTGGCCATCGAGTTCGTGACGTAATTTAGTGTGGCGCAGAAAAAGTGGCGCAGAACCCGCCTCATATATCTATTAGTCTGACACCTCACGTCCTCTACTGGCGGTGAGACACCCAGCCAAACCGTCGCCGATAACGCTGCTGCCGTACGAACCTGCACTCAACGTCTTCCACTGGCGGTGCGACACCCAGCCAAACCAGCAGTTCGGTTGACGTGACGGACAACGTTCGTCGAACGAGGGCGGTGAGACACCCAGCCAAACCCTCGCCGACAACGCTGTGGTCGTACTGTCTTGCCAAAGTTCAAAACGGCCAGACTTATACCATAGCAGGACAAGTGAATATAGGAAAATACAATTTGCTTACTTATTCCGGATAGTTGCTCCTGGCGGCTAACTCATTGGGTCGGATAGCGGTCTCTGGTCGGTTTCAGGTCCTGGGGATGGTCCTCAGGTTGGAACTGGAGCTCTTCGAGTTCTGGCGGCGAACTGAGGATTTTCGTCCAGGAACGTTGGTTTTATTGCCTCAATCCCCCCTTGACTGAGCGGGAGTCTTGGTGGGATTATGCGCGCGGCACTCAACAGAGTGGGGCAACGGACGGTTTCGGCTCGACTCGCGGGTAATTGCTCTCACCCAATTAAACTAATTAATAAATAAATGGCCAACGGCCTTGCACAAAACTGGAAATTAATACTGGTTCATTACATCCCCCCTTACTTCGGCGACAAATAAAATAAAAGAATTTTATTTTATTTTTCTTCTTTAAAACTTATCACTAGCTGAAATTAACTTAAAACTAATGGCGGTAAATAAAATTTCCTCCTATTAAGGTGCGTGTCCCATTTGTGAACAATTCTTTATTGGGGCCACGTACACCTTTTACAACCTTCTAATAAATTCTGGATATCTTGCTCATAGCTTGAAGTAAGAACTTACTGACCTAGCCCGACGTCCGGTTCGTTGTACTGGGATCCTTCCCACTGCGTAACTTGGTCTCGCCGCGGAGTTCTAAGCGCCTGCAGGTATAAGCAACATTGTACGCCCTTAGACTGTAGGCGTCGGGGCGGTTTTTGGAAGTTTCGGTATTGTTTCGGGATTTCCTGGCAAGTGCAGTCTCGGCTCATAACACCCATTTGACCGCACTGAGAGCAGAAAAGCCGGGGTACCGATACAGTGTGCTCGCACATGTCCTGGATAGCCACACCACCAACAGAGGACATGAGTGTCCACTGGTAAATAAATCGGTTGGTGTTCCCTGATCTGGATTCTAATCGGCGCCGGGGGTGCTGCGACCCTACCTGGGCTCTGGTTTTGGTTGGCTACCGCGTCCTTCGGGTCGGGGTCGGATGCCACAGTCTTGGCTGGTTTCACGGGTTCCTGGATCGTTAGGCGCGCTGCGGTGTCTTCTAGGTGGACGGTAACGGATTCGACAAGACTGGGTTTCTCGTTTATGGCCTCGTCAAGAGCGACGAGGAGAAAATCTGCCTCATTAGATTCGGTTATGTGGACTTCAAGTACGGGACTTTCCATTTCCTTGGAGAGAGACAAGAGAATAATTCAATTACAACAAAGATACCAGTTTAAATAGACAGGTTTTATTTTCGGTATGCTTGGGGCTTTCCCTTGTGACTGGTTGCGTTTCTCGCGTATGCATTATGCATTCGGTCCAGGTACGGGTTTTAAATCCTTGATGTGGATTCTTTTTAATTTCTTTCCCGCTTCGGATTTTAAGTCATAAACCACGGGTGAAATTACTTTAATAACGGTATACGGTCCGGAGTATTTCGGAGCTAGTTTTGCCGCAAAACCTTTAACAGCGGACGACAACGGATTCTCTCGCTTCATTACCGGGTCTCCTACGCGACATCGCCAGTCACGCCGGCGGAGATTATAGTGGCGGTGGCACTTCGGAGTGGTCGGACCACTTGATAAATCCCACTTGATAAAACGGTCCTGGAATAAAATTAAAAATCGGTTCCCCTTACTGGACCTCGGTAACGGCCCAATTAAGTCGGTGCTGACGGTTTCCCAGGGTTGTAGAACTACGGACGGTTGCATCTTCCCCGGTGTCTGTTGCTGCGATGTCTTATAGCGCTGGCATTGAAGACAACTTCTCACATAACTAGTGACTTCCCGGAACATGCCAGGCCAATAATATCGCAGGGAAATTCGGGCAATAGTCTTGGAAATTCCCATGTGTCCGGCGGTGGGAACATCATGATTTTCCTTCATCACGTTCGGTCTCATTGCCTTCGGTACACATAGCTTCCACGGGTCGCTGAACTCCGGTTCGGTCAGATCTCTAGAATCCCAAATGTGTCGGTATAGCCGGTCATTACGAATACAGTAATCCGGGAATGCCTCGGGACTCTTTTCTACTTCTTCCTTTTTCTGCCGGTACCAAGAACACTCTGGTGCCCCCTCTAGAGCACACAGTTCGGCGGCATCCTCGGTGGAAGAATCGGATAGGGGTTGTCGAGATAATGCATCAGCAACACGGTTTAAAGCTCCTCGGCGGTACTGGATGTCGAAGTCATATTGTTGTAAAAATATGCTCCATCTTGCTAGACGTCCAGTCGGATTTTTAACGGAGTGAAGTCAACGGAGTGAAGCCAACGGAGTGACTGGTGGTCGGTAATAACGGTAAAACGGTACCCTCCCAGATATGGCCTCATTTTCTAAATTCCCCACACGATGGCTAGGCACTCCTTCTCGGTGGTGGAATAATTTTTCTCGGCAGAGTTGAGGGTGCGGCTAGCATATGCCACGACATGTTCGGTTCCCTCAACATTTTGGGGCTGGGCCACCCCTAAGCCAATATCGGAAGTATCGGTCTGTAAAATAAACGGTTTTTCAAAATCGGGACAAGTCAAAATCGGGGCTTCGGTAACACATTTCTTTAAAGCTTGTGAAAGCTTTTTCCTGTTCGACAGTCCATTTCCAACGGTGATTTTTCTTGAGTAGTCTGGTTAACGGTGCAACTACTTCTGAAAATGACGGAACAAATCTACGGTACCAGGAAGCTGTACCTAGAAAGCGTCGGACATCTCGGACATTTTTCGGGGTTGGAAACTTCTGGATTGCTTCCACTTTTTCTGGATGGGTGCGGATTCCCTCAGTGGTTACCATATGACCTAAATATTTCAACGATTTCCTGCAAAACTGGCATTTGTCAGGATTTAATTTCAGGTTGGCCATACGCAGTCGGCGGAAAACTTCCTTAAGATTTTCCAAATGGTCCTCAAATGTTTCCCCTAAGACAATCATCCAAATACATTCGCGTATTTCGCATGCGATTCTAATTCAGGACTAATGATACGGTCTAACAGGCGTTGAAAAGTGGCAGGGGCAGAATGTAGTCCAAACGGCATTACTCTGAACTGAAAAAGTCCTCTTCCGGGGACGATAAAAGTGGTGACAGGTTTACTTTCGGCTGACAGGGGAATTTGCCAGTACCCTTGTTTCAGGTCGATGCTAGAGATATACCGGGCTCGGCGTAGTTTGTCCAGGATGGCATTTATGTACGGTAGGGGGTATGCATATTTCTGGGTGACTTCATTTACTTTCCTAAAGTCGATGCAAAATCTTGGACTTCCATCCTTCTTCCGGACTATCACTACTAGTGAACTCCAACGACTACTTGACGGTTCTATTATCCTTTGTTCTAGCATGTCGTCCACTTCCTGGTTAATAATTGCCTGCATGCGAGGGTTCTGAGGTCGGTATCTTTGTTTAATCGGTTCCGCTTGGGAAAGGCGGATTTGATGCTGGATTAGCTTAGTAGCACCTTTTATATCGGAAAAACTGGGTAATTCCTGATCCAGGAATTGTTTTAGTTGGGTTTCTTCGTCCTCGGTTAAGTGCAGGGAGAGTTCTCACACAGGAGTATACGGGGTGGTCGGCGGTGACCTATGGATTTTCTTATCGTTTAAGTAAATGGTGTTACTTAATAAGTCCATCCTAAAATTATTTCGGCTTAGTATGTCCATCCCAATTATCATGTCGGATGTTAAATCGGGTAGATGGTATATTAATTGGGAAAACTTGGTTTTATTTATCAAAAACTCCTGGTGATATCCACAACGAACGGTTACTTGTTACCTATTGGCCAATACGGTAGTCGGTGTTTCTACCTCTTGGAACGGCATGTTCAGGTCTTTACAATAGTCGGCTACTTTATTGCTTATGTAAGAGAGCAAAGCTCCGGTATCTACAAGTGAGGAAAAATATTTGGTTCTTAATTTTCACTTGTATATGTGGGCGGTTATCTTCTCCGGTGATGGCTGCATTATGTGATGTCGAAGGGCGGTTACATCTGCAGTCGCGGGTCATCACTCCATTTTGCCCACATCTGGAGCAAAATAATTTCGGCGGAACTCGGCATTCATATCGGTTGTGGCCAGGTTGACCACATCTCCAGCAAATGGTTCTCCGCCGGTTGTAACTGCCAGGTGACGGTGTCGATTGTGTAGGTCGGGTCTCAGGTGACGATGGGACCGGTCCAGTAGGCCTTTCTGGGGTAGGTTCTGGCCTGTTCCTATTTTCTACGGAAGTTCGGGGCCTAAACGGTGGTCGTGAGTTTACTGGTTCCCGGTTTCTTAGAGGTGGCACCTCTTTTTGGTCTGGGCCATAGTCCGGTAATGTATTTCGGTATTTGAGCTCTTTACTCAAAGTCTCAAATTCGTCTATACGGGCTACCAGATCACTAGTACTCGTGATGTCGCTTTGACGTATATACTGGCGGTATTCTGGCAGTAAATTCGCGTATAATCGACGCAACATCTTTTCTGGTGAAACTCCTCCGTGGCGGTGAATTAATGCTTGTAACGCCACAATAAAATCTCTCCCGGTTTCGCTAGTGTTCTGTTTTCGTCTTTGAATTTGCTCTTCCAAAGAATCCTGGTAGTTTGCCGGTAAATAAAATAATTTAAAGTCGGCCAAAAATTCTCCCCATGTAGTCCAGGAATCTTGGTTATTGCGGTACCATGCCAGGGCATTGCCTTGAAAAACTTCGAACAGGGCTGGTAATAATTCGGTAGTGGAGATTTCGCTTTTCTCCTGCAGTTCATACAATTTTTCCAGGAATTCGGTAGCGTCGGTTTTTCCATTGAACTGCAATTTCCAAGTACGGACTTTGTCACATATATCCCCAATGCTGTGGTTCTTTTTGACAGCTCTCCTCGTGGATTCCATGTTTGGCTGGAAACGAGGCGGTTCGGTATCAGGTCCAGAGGATGAAGACGGTTGTCGTTGATTTTTCCCGGATTTGGGATAACCCTCTCGGAAAAATGTTACTAATCTTTTTCGAAGTGTCGGTAGTGTTCCCTTGGTGGTCAAAGAGAATTTTTCCAGCTCTCTGACAAGCTCATCTTTCTTGAGCGTGTAAATCCAGCTTACTCTTGCTGGCGGTTGTTCATCCACACTAGAATCTCCGGATTGTTCAGGTGTTCCTGGGGGTGACAGGTTATTGCGGCCGGTATCGGACGGCATTCTGATAGTTTATTACGATTCAGCCAGACGTCCCAATTAGAAAAAGTCGGTATCAACTGATAGGGATAACCTATCTCGGAAACGGTAGCTCAGATTGAAATAAAACTATCAAAAATCGAATGTACACCCTCAAACCTTAATTTGGGAAACTCCGGGTGAAAATCAGAGTAAAATGTCAAAGTCGGTGTTGGTGCTCTATTTGCACGCCTGGTACTAATTATTAGACAAACTTTTCTTAAATCGTGTTTTTCAACGATTTATCGGTAATATCTTGGAAGTGACTTGTCGGATCGGTTCGGAACTGGTTGTAATCGATTCTTCACACTTGAAAATGGTGAAAATGACACTTTCCACGCCTCGTCTGTGGCTAGAAAGGCTTCGGGTGACCTCGGCAAAAATCGGTAATTTTCGGTTATCGGTAGTAAATCCTTCTACGAGACTTAGTCTTGAATATTAGACGTCTAGCTTGATTAATTTCGGAAAAAATTAGCTGTTAATTTTTGAATTTTTGAAAAGTCGGAACGGTTCGGATTTAATTAAATTCGGATTTTTGCCTTTAACTCTACACGGACAAATCAATTTTACAACCTTAGTGCCTTCAGAACAGGCTTAGACAAAATCTGGTAACATTGACTATGTTCGGTATTTGACTCTACTTGTTATTAAAAGTATTAAATTCAAATCTTGTTCTACCTTTAATACTGACAAAGAAAATTGCTCTAACCACATTCAATGGGGTTAAAAAAAAAATTTACTTTTGTTTTTCAATTAAAAAAATTACAGGCCTTTCAACAATCAAACAAATTCTCAAAATTAAATTTAGACGGAAAACAATGATTTTTTTTATTAAAAAGCAAATGACTGCTTTTATTTATATTTGCACAGAAATAACAGTCCCTAAACAGTATTTAAATAAAAGAAAAATAACAGTTCCTAAACGGTATTTAAATAAAAGAAAATAACGGTCTCTATACAGTATCAAAGAAAATAACGGTCTAAAAGAAAATAATGGTCCCTGCTCGGGCGCCAAATTTTTGTAACGTACTTTGTTTTACTTTGATTTTGGTGGTGACGGTTCGGTTCAGACGTTACTTGTGGCCCCCTGGTAGACTACCAACTCTAAACGGAATTTTAATTCGCAAATTCGAATTCTAATTTACTATAGTTATTGACGTCACTGACGTCCCTGTTTGGACGCCTAATTTTATGACGACCCTTGACTACTAGTTTATCGGCAGCGGTGGTGAGTGACGTCACAGGAACGTACTCCGGATTAAAATCTTTTTGTTCGGTTTGTCTCGGGCGTCAGTTTCCCTATCTTTTACGTGGGGGAACGTGAACCATACCCTCGGTTTAGAGTAAGTACTCGGGATAGCTGCAGTGAAGAAAGTTTAATTCCAGGGGTCTGTTATATTTCTCTTACTTTTAATCAAAGTAGTTCTTTGAGTGTAGTGTTATTTTACTTTTAAAATAAACGGACTTATCAGTGTATGTCACAAAAAGATAAGACTTTTTTACTGATCGGAATTTTATTAAACTTGTCGGCGTTAAAAATGAATACAAACTGGAAATATATTTACTAGATTTATTTTATATTAATAAGGCCTACGGAAATTGAAACAAACAAAAGCAAAATAAATTCTAATTACAATTATTAAAACTAACTAAAATCAGAAATATACAAATAATTTACAAGCGGTGTAGTCAAAACAAAAATGGGTTAGAGCAATTATTATTTACGACGGATTTAAAAAGCCTATGCGGTTTTTCGGTGCTGTAAATAAATACAAAATTTAGCACGTAGTCAAATATCAGGACACAAAAATCGGTACGGTAGAAAAACGGAATATGTGGCGTTTGATTTATTTAATAAACAATCTTAATATTTTAAGAAAAGGTACGCCAGACTAATATTTGGTTTTAAATTTCGGTCGGTGCTAGAAAGGGAAAAACAAACAAGGTAAATAAATTAGATTAATAAATAATCAATAAGTCGTTCCCAAATGGCTCTGAAACAGAGAAAAATAATTACGGGTTACTCTAATTCTACCAATAAATATTGGCGGCGGTTTCTAGCAAAGCGACGGAAATTAAGCGGAGATTTAACCAGCCAGGGAGAGAAAGCCAAGCAATGCAATTTACAACGGGCATAAATAAGCAAACGGCAGTCAGGAAATGATTTTGTTGGTTAACAGGAGGCAAAGTCTGGGCTAGGTGTGCGTTCAAATGTGGGGCGGCCGACAGATTTCTCCCAGAAGCGGTGGGGCACCCAGCCAAACTTCGAGGGTCTATCCGTCGCTGCACAGCCGACACACAACGTCTTCTACTGGAGGTGACACCCAGCCAAACCAGCAGTTTCGGTTATTGTGCCTTACACAAGGGCGGTGGGACATCCAGCCAAACCGTCGCCGATAACGCTGCTGCCGTACGAACCTGCACTCAACGTCTTCCACTGGCGGTGAGACACCCAGCCAAACCAGCAGTTCGGTTGACGTGACGGACAACGTTCGTCGAACGAGGGCGGTGAGACACCCAACCAAACCCTCGCCAACAACGCTGTGGTCGTACTGTCTTGCCAAAGTTCAAAACGGTCAGACTTATACCATAGCAGGACAAGTGAATATAGGAAAATACAATTTACTTACTTATTCCGGATAATTGCTCCCGGCGGCTAACTCCTTGGGTCGGAAGGCGGTCTCTGGTCGGTTTCAGGTCCTGGGGGTGGTCCTCAGGTTGGAACTGGAGCTCTTCGAGTTCTAGCGGCGAACTGAGGATTTTCGTCCAGGAACGTTGGCTTTATTGCCTCAATCCCCCCTTGACTGAGCGGGAGTCTTGGTGGGATTATGCGCGCGGCACTCGACAGAGTGGGGCAACGGACGGTTTCTGTTCGACTCGCGGGTAATTGCTCTCACCCAATTAAACTAATTAATAAATAAATGGCCAACGGCCTTGCACAAAACGGAAATTAATACTGGTTCATTACAAGATTTAAACGGATGCAAACTACCCCTCACGTTCACCCCCAAAAACAGTATTTCTGTGACATCTCAATATTTTGAAATGAAATAAAATGGAAATTACTTCTTTTAAAAAAATAAAATGTTTCACAAGTGATTCCGTGTTTGGGGGTCGCAACCCTTATTTTTTGTTTCAGGAAAACTAAGTATATTTTCAAACATTTTTTATATATAAAAAATTCATATTGATTCAAAAAATTGACAAAAATAATTTCTCATGTTAGGGGGCGAACAACCCCCTAGTAACCCTCTAGTGTGCGAAAAATGTCTTTACTTTTTCTCTAATCATACGAATAATTTGTTCTCTTGGTCTAAAACGGATAAGGGATGAACATCAGGGGTAGTTTGCATATTGATTAGAACCCGAGATGTCACAGAAATACTGTTTTTGTGGGTGAACATGAGGGGTAGTTTGCATCCGTTTAAATCCGTTTGAGGCGAATAGAACAAATTATTCGTATGATTAGAGAAAAAGTAAAAACTTTTTATTTTGTAATGTTAATTCTAATCGTATAGACATTTTTCGCTCACTAGGGAACTTAATTTTGCCAATTTGTTTACATAAGTTATATTTTTAATTTTTTAACAACAATGAATTTTTTATATATAAATAAATGTTTGAAAAATATAGTTTTTTGAAATAAACAATAAGGTAGCAACCCTCAAATCACTAATGAAACATCTGTTTTTTTTATAAGAAGTAATTTTGCATGTTGTTTTATTTCAAAATATTGATTAGAACCCCAGATATTTAGAAAAATCTGTTTTTAGGGGTGAACTTTGAGAATGTATTTCACCGACATATTATTTAATAATAATAATAATGCAGAATTATTATAAATACCCGACTCAATAGACAAAAACACATACAACTAAGAGTTCTTTTAGGTTATGAAACATGAAACAAATACAACGTAGAGTCCAAATAACAGGTCCCTACGACGTACAACATAAAATAGTGGCCGTTTACAGCACGTTATAACGTTTTAGCGTAAATGGGAAACATACTCGGCCTGATTGTGTACATATATGGATTCTGCAATGGAAATGCCAATTCAGCCCGCCGTGAGTATGCGACTAGGTATCCAAATCGGAGGTTACCAACAACCAGAACATTTACGGAAACATTAATTTAACCGATTAAGTGAAACTGGATCAGTTTTTGTTTCAAATTATGGTGACGGATTATTTGCGCTTCTGCAAAAATAATAGAACAGCAGCAATACTTAACCACTTTGATGATGAACCATCTACAAGTGTGAGACGAAGTGGTGCTGAACTAAGGATATCACCTACCATTATAATATGGAGGACACTCAAAGCTGATGGACGCCATTCTTATCACATATAGCCCGTCTAACATTTATTACCCACTGATTTACCTCGTAGAAGAGTATTTTGTGATTGGTTTTTAAGCAAATGTGACAGTGATCCACATTTTCTAGAAAAAATTATGTGGACAAATGAAGCTACCTTTACCAGAAAAGGTATGTTTAATCAAAGAAATGTTTCACATCTGGTTACATGATAATCCCAGGGCAATTCGTGACTGTTATTATCAGCACAATTTTCAGTGCAACGTCTGGTTAGCTGTTTTAGGCGGCACTCTGATTGGTCCGCATTTTCTACCTCATTCACTTAATGGAGATAGATTCCAACAGTTTTTAAACAATGATATTTATGATCTTACTGACAATATTCCCCTAAACATTAGGGCAAATAGTTGGTTTCAACTGGACAGTTGTCCAGCACATTATGCCAGAGGCCCCAGACAATGGTTGGACAATACTTATCCTGAAAGGTGGATAGGTCGCGGTGGACCTGTTGCTTGGCCGCCTCGTTCACCAGACCTGACGCCAATGGACTATTTTGTATGGGGTGCCATTAAGCAGAAAGTATATGAAGTACAATTTAATACCGTTGACCAGTTGAGACAGAATAATTTATGCATATAAAGAACTGACACCAGAGCAGTGTAGGTCAACTACTATCGCAGTAAGAAGTAGAAGCCGCTCTTGCCTTCAAACTGGTGGGATCATTTTCAACAAAACGTTTTCTAAAATAAGTTTTCAATATTTCAGTTACTTGTTGCAGTATTTTTCATTATTATTAATATTAATTAATCGTTAGTATTTTTTTTATATCTACTGAGACCTACTACCTGATTGTAATAAAGAATTATAATAAATTATAAAAACTTATTTTATGTTACGTCTTATATTATTATTTAGACAGGGCACCCAATTAGATTACTCGTTGAAATACAAACAAAAATTTTATTTTATTTTTTTACTCAAAAACTACTTATTTCATGATAAAGATGAAAGAGATGAAAAAGTTTCTAAATTAATCTCTCTCCATAAGACGTATTGCAAAAATTGAAATCCTAACGAGTCAAGTGTTTTCATGAAAAATATACAGGATGTTGTCGATTTCAGCCGTTCCAAGTAAGATTATTTTAACGAAAAAATACTGGTTAGATGGGCCTCGATCAGTATAACATCTGCACCAAAATTCAGGATTTTATCTGTTTTTTTTAAGAAAAAAATTTTAAACTCTATTTTGAAAGCCATTTTTAAACGGCCGTAACTCCTTAACGAATCGTTTCCGGACATACGTCCATAGGAACTTTTTTTCTTATTTTCCGATTCCCAATTCGTATTTAAAGTTTTTGCATATAATCCTGAAACGCCCTACATATACAGGGTGTCCCGAAATTAGGAGGCAATATTTCTATGTCGAAAAAGATTACTTTTTCTTTATATAAACATGCCCCCAAAAATTATTCCTAAGTTGGGGCCACTCTGATGATGGTTTTCTCTAAATAACTCCGAAACCAGTTGAGATAAATTTATGAAATTTGGTAACTAACTTAACTCTTACGTGCTCAGTCCGCGACTAAAACGAAATTTACAAATTTTCAACACATACGTTCCAACACTGGGGGGGAGGGATGTTCCATTTTTGTGTAAAATCCGTTTAAAAATAATGTTACATGTGCTAATCGAAATTTTCAATATTTTTTATCGTAGTAGGTATTGAATAACAAACATGCGTTTAGACCAGAAGTTAAAAAAGTCAACGCATAAAAAAGTGATGAGTAGTAGAGATATGAGAGAGCAAACACAATGTGCATATGAAGTTCAGTGTTCAGGTCATAGACCATAAGGTCGATGACCAGTACATCTGGCATGACATCATTTTTAAAAATAGAATCATATCTAAAAATAGCCACAGGCATCATTTCTAAAAATAGAATATTACATCATATCTATTAATAGAATGCACATCTGGCATGACATCATTTTTAAAAATAGAATCATATCTAAAAATAGCCACATCCGGTGCCATCACTTCTAAAAATTAAACATTTCTAAGAATTGAAATTGAGGGACAAAAAACGTGATTAATATCTAAACAGAACAGCGCAAAACGTAACAATGGTTTTTTGGTAACACACGGTATTACATTATTATAACATTCATATGATATTCTAAAAATAGGATCCGTAGCCGGAGATATATCATTTAACAGACCCCTAAATTCACTTTGCACTGCATTTACTTAAATATCCCTTGTGACAGCTCAGTTTTTCATGAGGAATTTTGAAAGCTGTCAGATGTGTAGAAATATTTGTTAAATGAAAGCAGGACAACAAAATAATATTTGTAATGTTTAATTTATAAATACCCGTATATAGAAATTAAATAATTGCCAAGAAGATAACAAGTGACTCCAGTTTAATTTGTAAATTGAAAAAAATCCGTCAAAGCAGTTTCCCATGAGAAATACATAAGTGCATCTGGACTGTAAAGCCATCATGTCACATACATGTATACGCGTATACAGAAAATTAAAAATTTGTGGAGTAGAGTCGTAGGTCAGTTTCCCAGGCGAAATAAGTACCACATGGTTTCTGAAGCCTTAAATATAGGTCAAAAATAGTTAAGTGACTGACATAGTATTTCTTATTCGTAACTCGTAATGTAATAACACATGTTGCCCAGGAAGTAAATATGGAGTATTTATGTAAGCATATTAAAGAATAACAAATAATAATACAAATTTTATAAAAATATATTACATAATATTAAGGCTATACAAAACATTAAAATAATATAAGCCGCATAAAAAATAATTATATTTGTTTTAGCATAATTCAATTTCAAATTAGTCCAACGATTCATCTTTTAAGGATTTATTTTCTGACATATTTTTGCGTTTTTCTTCTAATAGATATAATCGTTTTCTTTCTGCGTCTCGAAATTTTCTTTTTTCCAATTTTGATTTACGAATTGGTGGCGTCCGAATCACTAGTTTATCCAAAATAGTTAATAATGGGTTATAGGTTTCACAGCACATTTCATCCCACGTCTCATCTGAAGAACAATTATTTTCTACTGGAACATTATTTTCCTCCCAAAATTGTCGGGGCCGTCCATTATTCCAATATTTTCGTTTTTCTTTTAATAGGTTAAGTCTAATTTCTTCTTCATCTAGAAATTTTTGGCTCCAATCAGCGTCCCACGCTGGTACATTATTTTCTGTTTTAGTTTTGGTTTCAAAGTCACTTTTTAAGGCGCTTTTGTTCATTCTATACATTTTCGAATACCGAATATTTTGCAAACACTGAAGTGAATTTGTATTGTTGCTTACTTATATAGGTGGCGTTAATTTAAAAAAATACTGGAAGATTATTCAAACTAATATATCCACAATAGAATGGTGTCGTGAGAAAGGCAACGTGTGGGGAAATAGCACTTCCCTGGGAATAATAATTTTCTCAGAACTTATAGGATCAGATGGTTAAGTGATATATATGTAACAGGAAAAAAAGTCAATGAAAAGAAAATTGAGTACATCTGCCTCATATTCTGAAATTAATAGTTTAATGAGAAAGTCAACGCTCGGAGCGTAAAAATGTTTGGCAACGCTGAGAACAATTTAATGTACCCAGTTCCCACAATGTAGAGAAAAATTGTAGGATCCCCCCTTACTAGGCGAGCTACTTTAAGCCAATCATAAGATCAAACCAGGCTTAAGGGCGGGGGTAGAGTGACATACATTTTTGAAAAGCCAATACATGCAAAGCAGAAAAATTGAGATAGTCGCTAATTGGTTTATATCTATTCAAAAAATTATGTGTAAGTTGTGGAGGAGAAATTGCTATATATTCGTATAAGGTACGTATTAAATTCAGTTTATTTCAAACACATCGTAAACATTAAACATATTAAGATGAAAATTAAAGTGATATCTGGAAACAGTACCATGGGGGCACCCAAGACAGTGCCGAAAAAATCTAACTTTTACAACATTTACGGATGGACGCTGGAACTTCAGACTTCCACAATATTCAAGCCGAGGAGTTTGATTCTAGCTTTGAAGAGGGAAGTTCCAACTACTAGTGCCAACTATGACCGGAGGTCTATTCCAACAACTAGCGCCGAGTATAACGACATCAGCGAACCCGAAAATGTTTCAACGCCGCGATCAGAAGAAAGTGACAACGAAGAAACCGCCGAGGTGCAAAGGTTTTTGCAAGAAGTGCGGCAATTCGCGAAAAAAAGTAAAAACTTCGCGGCCGCGAAAGTGATGAAGAGATTGGAGCTGGTAAGAAAAATTCAAAAATATGAACAGAAATTAAATAATCTAAAAAATTTATTGGCGGAGTATGAGGAAATGATGAATATATGTGACAGAATATCTGAAATAGTGGCGTAGGTCGTTATTGGGAACCGCAAAAACAGTTCCAGCTGTTCTCGGGAACTGGATGTGACCCACCTGAACGACGCGCTGGAACAACATGTGTGCCGAGCAACTATATTTTTAAATATGTTAATATTGCCATTTTTAATTGTTTAAGTTAAATATATTAACAAAAAATATTAATTTTTTCAAATAATATTTTGTAATAGTTTAAAAATTTGAATAACTTCATTATATATACATATATGAAAAATGGAACTAAAATATTATTATTCTGTGTCAGAATATTTTAATGTTAAAATTAGTTTTTAGTGTTCTATTTCTGTACATGTACTTGCCATATGTAATTGGAAAATAAATTATTATTATTATTATTATTATTTGTTTTTAATTGAAATATTGAGCTATCTAGATAAATTGAGTCAATATATTTTAAGCTGAACCTAGATTTTTTAAATAATAGAATATGTCATCTTTAACACATTTTCCTATCTATAAAATATTTACAGTAAACACATAAACTATAAAATAAGAACTATAAAATAATGTATTGTTTAAATAAAAGGAATTGAATCAGAGTTAAACATCGAGAAAAAATATATATTAATACACTTACTTGAATGGTAATATATAATATCCAATATTTGATTCACTAAATATATTTAACCAAAAACAACCACACAAACTAAGTACATTATAACAAAATTAAACGTTGGCTTGTAACGACTAAAATTTAAAAATAGAATTTACCCCCCGCGTCGAGACGATGTCTCGATCCCCCCAATCGAGACATCGTCTCGCCATCTGTTTAGTTACATTTGCAATAACGCGAAGCTGTAAACGAAGACTTCTTCGTGATCCATATGTTTACTGCATGCACAACTAAATATAAATAGTAAATATTGGTTGCATATAAGTAGTTGCAACAAGTTGGCGCTTATATATTCAAATATACCTAACGCAAATAAATACAATTTAACAGTTTATTTAATGATTTATTTACAGTAAAATATTATTTTGAATTACAATAGAGGCAAAATCTAGTCATCATGTAACTAAATAAGGGTATACAACAAGTGTGGCATTGGTATAATGCCTCTTTAAAATTTAAAGTGTGGCCAGTAACATGTTGGGTCTTCTGTAGGCAGGAAATATTATCAAAACCATCGATTACGTCAAAAAACAGGAGGTACAAAACTTAATTTTACTGTTTTCGAGAATATCAATTGTAAAAAAGTTTTGTATTGCACAAATCATTTCAGTACCACAGTTTTCCAACAATTCCCAACTATTTACGAAATACTGTTTTTCAAGTTTAAATTCACTGTCGACATCTATTGCATCAACCATTATCTTGAAATTTACTGAATTTCGAATGATAAACGTATACTGAATGGTGAAATTTAAACGTCTTAATATATAAATGTTTAATAAATGAGTGGGGAAAACACTTTTCGGTGAGTTTGTTTGTAAACATATGGTGGCATCATTTTTAAAAATAAAACATTACGTCATTTCCAAAAATAGAAAGCACATCTGTTGATAACATCATTTCTAAAAATAGAATATTACGTCATTTATAAAAATGGAATATTACATCATAATTAAAAAAATTGCCACATATGTTTGCCAGAAATTTATGACATAATTTCCAAAAATAAAACACATCTGGTGCACAACTGTTCCAGTCATAACCCAACTTTATTACATCTTACACGACTATGTTAAGCATAAAGGTGGAGAGGGTAATCACATGGTTTCATAAGTCGGGTGGGGGATTGACCATATATTCCAGCACATAACTCAAATATTGCAGTGTTTTAAAATGGCAACAAACTGTTTCTACGAGACTGCCGAAAAGTTAGTCATTATTAACACGCGAAAATTTCAACTTAACAAATCCAATACAAAATCAGTGTCTGTAGGACTGTGTCAAAACTTGAACTATGAACCGTGTGTGATAATTTCTGGAAAAAAAAAGTGATCGAGTGATATTCAATTTAAAAGAGTGGAAGAACTTTTTGTCACACCAAGGAGTTATTACAAATTACTTATACTCCTTTGACGAAACAATGCCTGTGAAAACTGACATATTTAATATATATTTTTCAGTTTTCTACCATTCGAGTAATTTCCATAGAGAAAAACTGGAATACAATATTTTTAGCCTTTGAAACTCTGTTGAAACTGTGGGAGTTGTTACCGCTTATAAAATACAGGATCAACCTATTAAAAAATTTACAGTTTGGAAATTATTTCAACGTGTTAAAAACTGGATTGCGAAAACAGACAGGTAATGTTTTCTTCAATGCTTTAAATATTCTCAGACCTGAAGATAATCCGAACAGTGAAAACTTGTCTATGGTATTGGAGCTATTGTATTTATACCCGGATATATTTGAAAAAGAATGTATCCAAAATGAAGAAGGTTACTTTCAACGAACAACTTAATCAGCTACATTTAATGGTTACTTGGAGCCATGCCTACAACACCGCTAGAAAAAAATATTGGGAATACGGGGCCATTGATAGATGTCGTTTCCAGAAAAAGATAGCAAATTCATCAAACATAATTAACCCTATTTTAGAATCAAATCATAGATGTAAAATATATAAGGAGAGGTTTATATAATTTGTGAAATAAAATACGTTATACAAAGAAAGTGTTTTATTATTTATTACATTATATTATATCTTTTTTATTCACCCAAGAATTATATTTTTTTCCAAGCCCAAGCCAAGCTACAAGGACTTTATCGCATTTTTTTCGAACAATCTTGTCTACAAGGTAAACATCTGGATATTTGGCTTTCTGCAGCTCTTCAGTATAAAAAGCTCCTTGAATTTGTTCTTTGTTTTGATCTTCCAGGAGATAAGTTGTTGGATTACTGGAATTAACTTTGACAACCCGAAAGATTTCGTTGGACCCGTTGGCCGTATACCCTTTAGAAAATAATTCTCGATATCGGCTCACCCTCACATAATCTCCTACTTTATATTTCGGTCGTCTCAAGTCTAATGTTTTCAGGTGACTGTAAACTGTCTGTAATATTTTCTTAGCATTCCTTTGGTTGATTTTATTAGGAGGTAAACCAAGTGTTCTGTGCGGAGTGTGGTTGTACTGACTTATAACATCTTGTAAAATCGGTGTCCATTTATAGGTTCCTTGCAAACTAAACTTTTTCCACAATAGGTTTTTTAAAGTACGATTTGTCCGCTCCACGACGCTGGCTTTCATGGTTGAAAATGTACTATAATGATTTATTTTAAACTCAATCATCAGCTTTTTAAATTCACTATTATAGAATTCCTTTCCCAAGTCCGTCTGACAATTTCGTGGCATATTTTTCATTTGCAGCAGAATTTTACGCATAGCAGTTGTCACGTCTTTTGCAGTTTTCCGTTTAATAGGTTCCGCCCACACAAACTTACTAAATACGTTTATGACGACAAGTATGTATCTAAAACCCTTATTAATTTTCGCATAAGGTATCATTTCCACTAAATCTGCTTGTATCAAATCATTTAAACCTTTAACTATAACACGTCTCCTCTTAATTTTTTTTCTTGCTGGTTTATGTATTTCGTTCACAATTACTTCTTTAATATTAGACATTTTTCTCTATAGGGCACTGCAACAAAATCTCTGCATATAAGGAAGCCGATTGGCCCCGAAAACGAATAATGTCTCCTTTATTTATATTTTTTCCGATTAGATCATTTGGTTTTAAAGTTTTTATTCCGAATGAGACTGAACAATTAGTTGGTGAAATTTCTATACTTTCTATTTTTCCAGATATTGGGAAGATATATTCTTCTTTTGTATTTTCCAATAAGTAGTAACTATGTGTTTTGGATTTATTTCCAACACCTCTTATATTTATTATGCATTTACTATGATGTAATGAAGGTTCACATATATAGAACGCCGATGAGTTAGGTGATGATGTTATAACTGACATCTGTGTACTGGCTACTGACTGGTAAGGTGTTGACCTTAAAATATGGCGACCAAATTTATCGATTGACATCTTTTTCTATCAACAGTTTACGATTAAATGAGGGTTACTGTTAGATATTACTTATCTTATAATTTTCAGTTCCTTTAATTCTTCAATAATTGCGGCTATTTCATTATTACGCCCATCATTTCCAGCCATCTGGGAAGCCAGCAACAATCGTAATCTACTAATTAGCTCGTTAGGGTCATCGAAATAGATATAGTCTATTTTATTATTGGATAAATCTAGCATTCCTCCTTTTGAAGAGTATTTAAGGGACTGTGTTCTTCGCAATGGTCTATTTGGCGGTGGCGGATTTGAAAATGGTTTTGGAAGTATTGTAGTAGTAGATTTTAATATTCCCTTCTTTACCAAATACGGCTTAATGATTGTTCTATACTTTTCATTTTGTGAACCTTGGATTTGGTCTTCTGGGTTAAAATGTCTTCGATAGGCATTGGATTTAGTTAAAATGTCAATATAATTATCCAAGTCTGATTGTTTGTATCCCACAGAGTCCTTTTTAAAGAGCAATTCATAAAGACCTGGTGTTCCGATATACGTTAGTCCATTTACTTTAAAATCTTTTCCCACAATCTCTAAATCGGACCCTCCAATTGTAAACTTTTCTGTTTCGATATTATGTTTGACTCCATATTGTCGATCATTATCTCTTTCATCTCCTCTTATTGATAAATCAATGTACTGTCTGGGTAAGGGCTCATAAGAATCTAAGTAATCTTCGTAGGCCTTGGTTTTTGAAAGGTCTTGGAAAAAAACTCGACTTGTTTCCACTGCCTCATCTACAATGTTACTACTGTTTCGCTCATCATCTCTCGAATCATACTGATAAGTGTCCTCCAAGAAACTAGGCATTGTCATGGGCAGTGAAGGTAAATATTTGCTGTAGGCATTAACATTACTTCTTTTTGGTGCGGAAGTGGGTGTTTCGGATTTGATTTCAGCTGGTTCCTGTTTAATCACCACATCTGTTTTAATGGCGGACAATAGTTTTTGCAGGGGTTCGGTTATAGGGTTGTAACTCGTTTCCAATTATGACTGTGACTGAGCATTGTCTGATTTCAAACTTTGGTTTTTTTGTTTAACGGATTTTCTGGTTTTTACCAGCTGTTTTGCCAACTCTTTATTCATGGCTGGTACACTAATGCGGAGTATCAGTGACTGCGTGTTTATTTATAGTCTAAGGAATGATGAAAGCATCAAATCCTTTTCTGTAGCGTCCAGCGGTTGAGGAACAGTCTTTATCTAGAACCAGGAAATCGTATATTTCTCTCCAGCATTTCCCACATATGTCTTTAAATTGTTGAAACGACATATCTACATTAACGTGGTCGTCGTAGATATGTTTTAGGTTTGTCGCATCCTGTTTAAAAAGCACTATAAAATTACAATTATCGCGAATTAGTTGTTTGGGTATTGAGGAATATGTTTGACACAGGTAAAAACAATCTGTTTCTCTGTGGATACCGAAACAGAAATAATCCCTCATAACGCTTTGATTACAACAAACTACATCATCAAAAATTATAACAGAATTAGGTTTTATATCGCTGGGGGGAAGTACCGCTTCACCGTCGCTAAATTCATAATATCCTATTTCTTTTATGGGTGCTAACATTTGTTTCAGGTATTGATATTTTGGCTGGTATAAAGATTTTGAATACAAGTAGACATTTTCAAATCGTAAACCGTTTAGGTGTTCCAATAAACTTATTATCGTATCAGTTTTTCCGCAATTCGATGGGCCAACAATTATTCCTCGTTTAGAGGAACCTCCGAAAAGTGGTCCATGTTTTTTAAAGCTAGTTCCTGATGACACTGTCGTGGTTTGTAACTGGCAGTGAAATTCTCTGCTTTTCGATCCTCATTCTTAAAACAAACTTAAAGTACTACACAAACAAGTATCCGTGAAACTATTTATAAGGGTAATTGAAGGTAATAAATTCATTTCTGTTGAAGCATTCTTCAGAGTATTATAAATGTTAGTGCATAATCCGACTCCAGTTAATCGTAGACATAAGAGCGTAAAGAGAGGTTCTGGAATTGTTAACACACTTATGAACAAACTCCCCTTTGAACTTCATTTACCTGGCTATCAGTACTGTGGCCCAGGTACCTAATTACAAAAGCGGTTGGCGCGAGGTGATACAGGACTCAACGTTCTCGATAGACACTGTCTTGCTCACGATCTCCAATACTCGAGAAGCTCAAATTTAGAAGATCGTCATAAGGCTGATTACGAACTTGAACAACACGCTTGGAAAAGAGTGAAATCTAAGGACGCTAGTTTAGGTGAAAAAGCCGCTGCGTGGTTTGTTACCAATACCATGAAGGCGAAAAGAAAATTGGGAATGGGATTGAAAAAGAAAATCAAACCAAAAAGTGGAGGAGCTGTTCGTACCAGACGTAAGAAAAGAATTATTCCAATACCTAGGAAGGGAGGATTTTTACCACTTTTACTTCCAATATTGGGTGCTTTGGGAGCTCTAGGAGGTGGAGCTGCGGGGATAGCAAAAGCTGTAAACGATGCTAAAGCGAATAAACAACAATTAGCTGAACTGCAAAGACACAATCTAGCCATGGAGCAGGCTGGTAAAGGTTTATATTTGCGTCCGTACAAGAAGGGAAAAGGATTGTATTTGGCTCCATATAAAAAAAACTCCCAATAAAACTACCCCGCCATGCATTAACAAATATAGATCTTGCAAAATTTGCAAAGAAATTGCGAATTCCCAATTTCCGAGGTGTGTATATGAAAGATAATTTACCGGAGAAAATAAGAAAAAACGAATGCGGTATTATTAATTTGGATATTGTATCCGGACCCGGTACTCACTGGACAGCATATGTGAAAAGAAACAATATTATTATATACTTCGACAGCTACGGGAACTTGAGACCTCCAATTGCATTGACAGAATATTTCTTCAGCGACGGTAGTTTCAACATAGTAAAATATAATCACGATAAATTTCAGCACGATAACACTTATATATGCGGTCATCTGTGCCTAAAATTTTTATATAATATGTGTAATCGATAAAAATACTTTATTTTAAATATAGTTTCGAGTTCAACAACATGTCTTTAACTTTTTGTCTATCGGGAAATTCCTCAATATTAAGTGCAGACTTTAATCCACCGATATACTTGGACGACGATTCAGAGTACGTTATTGGATTAGCCAATTTTGAAACATTCAATGTCGTTCCAAACATTGATGAAACAAATAACAAATTTATGTATGGTAACACCACGTTAACAATTCCTACTGGAGCTTATGAAATTATCGATCTTAATAATTATATTCGAATGAACATTCAAACACCCAGTCAAATAAATATAATAAATCATAATACATCAACTGTAAGAATTGATTCTGATGTGGATATTGACTTTACATCGGATAACTCAATAGGTCGTTTATTAGGTTTTCACAAGAGATTTCTTAAAGCCAATCAACTAAACGAATCTGATTTTCCCGTTCAAATAATTAAAGTTAACGCTTTATGTATAGACTGTAATATAGCTACGGGATCCAACGGACAACCTGTCCATATAATCCATCAGTTCTTTCCATCTGTAGCACCAGGATATAAAATAGTGGAGGCACCCCAAAATATTCTTTATTTCCCAGTGACCGTGAAGACGATCAATACCATAACTGTTAAAGTGCTTGATCAGGACGGAAAAACTGTCAATTTTCGCGACTGTAAAAATGGTAATTCGCTATAATGTACCTTATCATACACCAACTGCTGTGACTAAACGCAGTTATAAAAGGGGTTCCAAAAATAAATTTTCAGTTAGTTCGAAAGGGAACGTTCGTAAAGTAACAGCTGAAAATAAGAGATTTCTAAAGTCCCTGGGTTTTGAAGTACTCATATAATGGATATTCTAAACGTTACACAGGAACCTCTTATGGACAATTCTATTGTTGATTTAGAGTATCATAATTACCAACCTTTTGTGACAGCTAAATTTGATTACAATGACGAAATCAGGATTTCAATTCAAGAATTGGACGCATATACCTTACCATGTGAAAGCATGTTGTATGTAGAAGGAAGTTTAACTAAAGAGGATGGAACACCTGCTACCAAGTTAAAACTAATAAATAACGCCTTTAACTATCTGTTTAGGGAAATTCGATATGAGATGAATGGGGATATTATCGATTCAGTTCGAAACGTTGTACTCACATCAACACTAAAAGGATATCTATCTTACAATGAAAGTGAAAGTGTCAAACTTCAAAATGCGGGATGGTTTCCGAAAGATGAGGTCATATCAGACAATAAATTTAATGTATGTATACCACTGAAAATGTTGATGGTTTTTTTTTTGAAGATTATAGAAGAATTATATTAAACATGAAACAAGAATTGGTTCTAATTAGAAGCAGTAATGACTTAGACGCAGTTACGGCAGTCGATGATACAGAAAAACCTAAGATAAATATTGATAAGCTTTACTGGAAAGTCCCGCATGTATCTGTAGGTATTCCACAACAACTGGCACTAACCAAACTTTTAGACAAAAATGTCGAAATATTTTTACCTTTCCGCTCATGGGAACTTGTTGAGTATCCAGCTCTTTCTCAAACTACTAGACATACTTGGCCTGTGAAAACTACTACAAAGTTGGAAACCCCTCGTCACATAGTTGTTGCTTTCCAAACGGATAAGAAAAATAAAGTAATCTCTGATATGAGCAAATTTGACAACTGCAATTTAACAAATATTAGAGTGTTTTTGAACAGCGAGAGGTATCCATACCATGACTTATTCCTCAACTTTGATGATAATAAATATGCTACATTATATGAAATGTTTGCAAATTTCCGACATTCCTACTACGAGACTGGAAATGAACCTATATTTACTCCTAAAGAATTTAAATCTATCGCACCTATAACACATATTGACTGCTCACGTCAAAAAGAAACGATTCAATCAGGATCTGTTGTTTTACGTCTAGAGTGGGAAACGTCAACAAATATTCCTAATGAAACAACTGCATACTGCCTAATTTTACATGATCGCTTGTTCCGATACAACCCACTTACAAAAATTGTTAGACAAGTCTAACTTATTTAAGGATGATAGTATCCTGCATCGAGTTAGTTAATCATGATCTCCATGTACAGAAAGACGCTTCGAGAACACATAATAAAACTCAGAAGTTTAAGAAAACAGATTGAATTGTACAGTGTTATAAAGAGGTTGGCAAATTTAGAAATATGCCACTAGTATTGGATATTCAAGGTTTCAAAATTGAAAAAAACAAGTTTTTTATTAAGGAACTAGCAGCCTATAATGGTGTCAAGGTAGCTCACTATATTTTCAAATCACCATTTCCTAAAAAGTATCTACCGCCAGACTTGGAAAAGCAAGCGACATGGCTAACAAATAATCACCATTGTATAGATTGGAAAGAAGGATGTACCCCATATTACAATTTTGCAAATATCATTCGTGGGTTAACAGCAAACGAAAAGGAAATATATGTTAAAGGAAAAGAAAAGACAGCATTCATAAGAGAATATTCATCAAGCCCCGTTTACGAGTTGGAGGAACATCCGCCACTTCAGTTTACGGAACCCACATGTTTTTATCATAACAAAACAAAATGTATGTGTTCATTATCGAACGTATATTATCTATACAATAACTTTATTATGTCATAATTTTTAAATAAAAACTACTTAACCATATCAAAAATGTGTTTTATTAACATCACCATCTCTATATTTAGCTGAGGTTAATAACCTGTTGACTTACTTGTCTAGACAAGTCACCGAAGTGTGGGAAATTATTAAATCAACTATTCCCATGATCATATGTTCACCAGATGTTTATAAATCATCGCGCCAGATGTTTATGTGTCATTGAATCTACTTTATTTAACCACGCCCACATGTATTTCTATTTATATAATGGAAAATTGTAAGATGAAATCAGTGTTCAGTATTACACTAACAATGAAGTGCGAACATTGTCAACGCGTGTTTACTTTTAAAAGCAGTTTAGTTAGGCATATTAAGAACTTTTGTCCAGTTTTAAAGAAAAAAGATATACCTTCCACGACCTCTACTAGAAAGTGTGAACACTGTGAAAAAGACTTTGCTAATAAATATAGCTTAGTGCGACACACTAACAGCCATTGCCCGGTTTTGCATGATAATATAAAACGAAAAACGGGTACTGGTCATTTTCCTCCAGCAAAGAAACAAAGAACAGATAGAAAGAGAATTAATCAGCCAAGCATAAGTTTAGACAATGGTGTGGAGAAACTACATACTGCTTTTGCTAATAGGGTAGCAAGTTTTAGGTTTACGAGTTCTAAAACTTATATTAACTACAATGAATTTTTTGATGAAGTGAAGCAAAAAGTATTTGATGTAATTAAAACATATTTACAGCAACATCACAGTACTAAAATAAATTTCGAAGTGTTTGGGTTTTACATTATACCGGAAAAAGAGAAGAGTGATGTAAAATCGTTCAATACTAAAAATAAGATCGTGACAAATGGAACAGATTTAGAAAAAATGTTTAAAGAATTTATTGAAGAAATGACATCTCAAGCTTCGGAATTTTCTGAAAAAGATTCTGGGTGGACTTTAAAACATATAATATTTTTGGATGTAAATATAAACAAGTATACTCCACTTTCGGCATCTTCATATATTAAACTTCCCACAGCTATAGCGAAAAAGTGTGGCGTATTAAATATTAAAAACAATGATAGTGCTTGCTTTGCATGGTCGGTTAATGCCTCAATATTTCCTTCACAAGGCGATCCAACAAAAACCAGTTCATATCCGTACTACGATACTCTATTGAACTTTAATGGGTTAGAGTTTCCCATGAAACTGAAGGATATTCACAAATTTGAAAAAATGAACAATATATCTATTAATGTATTTGGTGTAGAAACAGAATACAATAACGGAAAATATACTACAGAAGTAGTTGGACCGTTACATCAGACGTCTTGTCGTCAACCTACACATGTAAATTTGTTACTTGTGTCAGATACATCTACAAACATCAATCACTACTGCCTTATAACCGATTTGTCAAGATTAGTTTCAAAACAGAAATCGAAACACACTGGACGTTTATATATTTGTGAGGGGTGTCTACAATCCTTCCGTGAATTGAAGCAATTGAAAGAACACGAAGAAAATGATTGCAGTCACATTACTACAAAGCTACCATCTACTAACTTGATAGTAAATAAATATGGACAATCAGTTCCTGAAAATATTCTAAAATTTGTAAATTTTGAGAAGCAGTTACCAGTACCATTCGTAATTTATGCTGATTTTGAAAGCTTATTAAAACCGATCCATTACAATGAACCTCGTGGAGATAAACCCTTCACAGTTAAAGTATGTGAACACGAACCTTATTCCTTTGCGTTCTACGTGAAATGCAATTTTGATGATAGATACTCCAAATTTGAATCATATCGAGGACCCAATCCTGCCGAGGTATTTATTGAGAAATTGGATAAAATGGTTCTAGATCTGTACAACAATCATTTAAAGCACGTTAAGGAGATGTTACCCCTTTCAGCGGAAGAGGAAATTGAATATGAAAATACATCTTGCTGTCACATTTGTGAGAAGCCTTTCGACAATACCGATACTAAAGTTCGTGACCACTGCCATTTGACAGGACGCTTCCGTTCTGCAGCTCATTCTGTTTGTAATTTAAACTATAAAGTTCCAAAATTTTTTCCGGTTTTTTTTTCACAATCTAAACTACGATGCCTCTCTATTTATTAAGAAGTTGGCTTTTAAGAAAGAGAATGTTTCTGTCATAGCACAAACAAAGGAGAAATATATCTCCTTCTCCAAATCCATTCTTGTAGAGAAATCTGCGGATCCCAAGAAGTCGGACATATACCTAAAGTTGAAGTTTGTAGACTCTTTTCGATTTTTAAGTAAATCTCTAAACAAACTAAGTCAAACTTTGGAATCACATCAGTGTGTTGAAACTAAAAGATATTTTCAAGATGAGGAAGGGTTCAACTTGATTAGGCGTAAGGGTGTATTTCCTTATAGTTATGTAGACTCGTTTGAGAAATTGGATGAAGCCACATTACCTAAAAAAGACCAATTTTATAATGAATTGGCGGACGAATTCATTTCTGATGAGGATTATGAAAGAGCCAATAAAGTGTGGAATATGTTCAAGTGTAAGACTTTGGGAGAATATGCAGATTTATATTTAAAATCAGATGTTTTTCTACTGACTGATGTATTTGAAAACTTTAGAAAAGTGTTTAACGCACTACAAGTTGGATCCGGCTCATTATTTGACTGCTCCATCTTTGAGCTGGGATGCCACATTACGTCACACTCAAATTGAACTTGAACTTTTAACGGATGTGTATGCTTTTCATTTCTTTAGAAAATCAATTCGTGGAGGTGTCTCGCAGTGCACTAAAAGAAAATCGGTATCCAATAACAAATTCCTACCAAATTATGATCCAACAAAACCCACATCATATATCATGTACCTGGAGCAGCCATGAAAGACTATCTTCCGACTGGTGGCTTTCGATGGTTGAAGGAACAAGATATTGAAAATTTTGATTGTTCAACGATTGAAGATAATTCCTCTAAAGGTTATGTTTTAGAAGTTGACCTTGAATATCCACACAGCTTACATGATAATCACAATGAATTACCTTTTTGTCCAGAACAAATGATTCCACCCAACAGTAAAACTTCTAAATTAATTCCAAATTTGCGTAATAAATATAATTACGTAATTCACTATAAGAATTTGAAACAATGTCTAAAATATGGTCTGAAATTGAATAAAATACATAGTGCTGGAATTTTCTCAATCACCGTGGTTAGGATCCTATATCGATTTGAATACCAACCTTAGAAATTCTGCAAAGAACGAATTTGAAAAAGATCTCTTCAAATTGATGGTTAATTCGGTATTTGGAAAAACGATGGAAAATGTTGACAAGAGGAGAGATATCAGGTTGTGTACATGCTGGGAAAACAGAACGCGAAAACTCGGTGCTCGTGCGCTCATTGCTTTACCCCACTTTAATTCCTGCTCAATATTCAACGAACATTTGGTTGCAGTGCAGATGGAAAGAGTTAAAGTTGTATATGACAAACCATTATATGTGGGCTTTTCGATTTTAGAAATTTCAAAAACAATTATCTACGAATTTCTCTATGGTTTCATCAAACCTATATATGGAGATAATGCAACTGTTCTCTATACGGACACCGATTCCCTCATTTTGGAACTTATTGCTGACAATCCGTACGAAGATATAA